>NW_026777702.1:0-131602 GCF_028023285.1 Balaenoptera ricei
TGCGTACCCTAACCCTAACCCCTACCCTAACCCTAACACGTACCCTAATCCTAACCCGTACCCTGAACCGAGCCCTAACCCTAACACTAACCCTAACCCTAACCCTAACCCATACCCTACGCCGTACCCGAACCCCTCCCCGAACCCGTACCCTAAGCCGTACCCTAAGCCTAACCCTAAGCCTAACCCTAACCCTAGGCTACCCTTGACTGCTTCTGCCTCCAATAGATTTCCTAAGCACTAGTGTTTGAAGGAACAGCTTAAAAAGAGAATCCTAATGTGATTTCTTTATAATGGGTGTGTTCCTTATCTTATCCTAGTGTCTAAACTCTTCTCCATGGCTGGACCCCCAAATAATATTCCTTTACATGCTAAGGGGTATCTAGAGAGTGGGATAGGTTTAATAACTACCCTAACCCTAACGCGTACCCTAACCCTAACCCCTACCCTAACCCTAAAACGTACCCTAATCCTAACCCGTACACTAAACCGAGCCCTAACCCTAACTCAAACCCTAACCCTAACCCTAACCCATACCCTACGCCGTACCCGAACCCCTCCCCGAACCCGTAGCCTAAGCCGTACCCTAAGCCTAACCCTAAGCCTAACCCTAACCCTAGGCTACCCTTGACTGCTTCTGCCTCCAATAGATTTCCTAAGCACTAGTGTTTTAAGGAACAGCTTAAAAAGAGAATCCTAATGTGATTTCTTTATAATGGGTGTGTTCCTTATCTTATCCTAGTGTCTAAACTCTTCTCCATGGCTGGACCCCCAAATAATATTCCTTTACGTGCTAAGGGGTATCTAGAGAGTGGGATAGGTTTAATAACTACCCTAACCCTAACACGTACCCTAACCCTAACCCCTACCCTAACCCTAACACGTACCCTAATCCTAACCCGTACCCTGAACCGAGCCCTAACCCTAACACTAACCCTAACCCTAACCCTAACCCATACCCTACGCCGTACCCGAACCCCTCCCCGAACCCGTACCCTAAGCCGTACCCTAACCCTAACCCTAAGCCTAACCCTAACCCTAGGCTACCCTTGACTGCTTCTGCCTCCAATAGATTTCCTAAGCACTAGTGTTTGAAGGAACAGCTTAAAAAGAGAATCCTAATGTGATTTCTTTATAATGGGTGTGTTCCTTATCTTATCCTAGTGTCTAAACTCTTCTCCATGGCTGGACCCCCAAATAATATTCCTTTACGTGCTAAGGGGTATCTAGAGAGTGGGATAGGTTTAATAACTACCCTAACCCTAACGCGTACCCTAACCCTAACCCCTACCCTAACCCTAAAACGTACCCTAATCCTAACCCGTACACTAAACCGAGCCCTAACCCTAACTCAAACCCTAACCCTAACCCATACCCTACGCCGTACCCGAACCCCTCCCCGAACCCCTACCCTAAGCCGTACCCTAAGCCTAACCCTAAGCCTAACCCTAACCCTAGGCTACCCTTGACTGCTTCTGCCTCCAATAGATTTCCTAAGCACTAGTGTTTGAAGGAACAGCTTAAAAAGAGAATCCTAATGTGATTTCTTTATAATGGGTGTGTTCCTTATCTTATCCTAGTGTCTAAACTCTTCTCCATGGCTGGACCCCCAAATAATATTCCTTTACGTGCTAAGGGGTATCTAGAGAGTGGGATAGGTTTAATAACTACCCTAACCCTAATGCGTACCCTAACCCTAACCCCTACCCTAACCCTAACACGTACCCTAATCCTAACCCGTACCCTAAACCGAGCCCTAACCCTAACACGAACCCTAACCCTAACCCTAACCCATACCCTACGCCGTACCCGAACCCCTCCCCGAACCCGTACCCTAAGCCGTACCCTAAGCCTAACCCTAAGCCTAACCCTAACCCTAGGCTACCCTTGACTGCTTCTGCCTCCAATAGATTTCCTAAGCACTAGTGTTTGAAGGAACAGCTTAAAAAGAGAATCCTAATGTGATTTCTTTATAATGGGTGTGTTCCTTATCTTATCCTAGTGTCTAAACTCTTCTCCATGGCTGGACCCGCAAATAATATTCCTTTACGTGCTAAGGGGTATCTAGAGAGTGGGATAGGTTTACTAACTACCCTAACCCTAATGCGTACCCTAACCCTAACCCCTACCCTAACCCTAACACGTACCCTAATCCTAACCCGTACCCTAAACCGAGCCCTAACCCTAACACTAACCCTAACCCTAACCCTAACCCATACCCTACGCCGTACCCGAACCCCTCCCCGAACCCGTAGCCTAAGCCGTACCCTAAGCCTAACCCTAAGCCTAACCCTAACCCTAGGCTACCCTTGACTGCTTCTGCCTCCAATAGATTTCCTAAGCACTAGTGTTTGAAGGAACAGCTTAAAAAGAGAATCCTAATGTGATTTCTTTATAATGGGTGTGTTCCTTATCTTATCCTAGTGTCTAAACTCTTCTCCATGGCTGGACCCCCAAATAATATTCCTTTACGTGCTAAGGGGTATCTAGAGAGTGGGATAGGTTTAATAACTACCCTAACCCTAACACGTACCCTAACCCTAACCCCTACCCTAACCCTAACACGTACCCTAATCCTAACCCGTACCCTGAACCGAGCCCTAACCCTAACACTAACCCTAACCCTAACCCATACCCTACGCCGTACCCGAACCCCTCCCCGAACCCGTACCCTAAGCCGTACCCTAAGCCTAACCCTAAGCCTAACCCTAACCCTAGGCTACCCTTGACTGCTTCTGCCTCCAATAGATTTCCTAAGCACTAGTGTTTTAAGGAACGGCTTAAAAACAGAATCCTAATGTGATTTCTTTATAATGGGTGTGTTCCTTATCTTATCCTAGTGTCTAAACTCTTCTCCATGGCTGGACCCCCAAATAATATTCCTTTACGTGCTAAGGGGTATCTAGAGAGTGGGATAGGTTTAATAACTACCCTAACCCTAATGCGTACCCTAACCCTAACCCCTACCCTAACCCTAACACGTACCCTAATCCTAACCCGTACCCTAAACCGAGCCCTAACCCTAACACGAACCCTAACCCTAACCCTAACCCATACCCTACGCCGTACCCGAACCCCTCCCCGAACCCGTACCCTAAGCCGTACCCTAAGCCTAACCCTAAGCCTAACCCTAACCCTAGGCTACCCTTGACTGCTTCTGCCTCCAATAGATTTCCTAAGCACTAGTGTTTGAAGGAACAGCTTAAAAAGAGAATCCTAATGTGATTTCTTTATAATGGGTGTGTTCCTTATCTTATCCTAGTGTCTAAACTCTTCTCCATGGCTGGACCCGCAAATAATATTCCTTTACGTGCTAAGGGGTATCTAGAGAGTGGGATAGGTTTACTAACTACCCTAACCCTAATGCGTACCCTAACCCTAACCCCTACCCTAACCCTAACACGTACCCTAATCCTAACCCGTACCCTAAACCGAGCCCTAACCCTAACACTAACCCTAACCCTAACCCTAACCCATACCCTACGCCGTACCCGAACCCCTCCCCGAACCCGTAGCCTAAGCCGTACCCTAAGCCTAACCCTAAGCCTAACCCTAACCCTAGGCTACCCTTGACTGCTTCTGCCTCCAATATATTTCCTAAGCACTAGTGTTTGAAGGAACAGCTTAAAAAGAGAATCCTAATGTGATTTCTTTATAATGGGTGTGTTCCTTATCTTATCCTAGTGTCTAAACTCTTCTCCATGGCTGGACCCCCAAATAATATTCCTTTACGTGCTAAGGGGTATCTAGAGAGTGGGATAGGTTTAATAACTACCCTAACCCTAACACGTACCCTAACCCTAACCCCTACCCTAACCCTAACACGTACCCTAATCCTAACCCGTACCCTGAACCGAGCCCTAACCCTAACACTAACCCTAACCCTAACCCTAACCCATACCCTACGCCGTACCCGAACCCCTCCCCGAACCCGTACCCTAAGCCGTACCCTAAGCCTAACCCTAAGCCTAACCCTAACCCTAGGCTACCCTTGACTGCTTCTGCCTCCAATAGATTTCCTAAGCACTAGTGTTTGAAGGAACAGCTTAAAAAGAGAATCCTAATGTGATTTCTTTATAATGGGTGTGTTCCTTATCTTATCCTAGTGTCTAAACTCTTCTCCATGGCTGGACCCCCAAATAATATTCCTTTACATGCTAAGGGGTATCTAGAGAGTGGGATAGGTTTAATAACTACCCTAACCCTAACGCGTACCATAACCCTAACCCCTACCCTAATCCTAACCCGTACACTAAACCGAGCCCTAACCCTAACTCAAACCCTAACCCTAACCCTAACCCATACCCTACGCCGTACCCGAACCCCTCCCCGAACCCGTAGCCTAAGCCGTACCCTCAGCCTAACCCTAAGCCTAACCCTAACACTAGGCTACCCTTGACTGCTTCTGCCTCCAATAGATTTCCTAAGCACTAGTGTTTGAAGCAACAGCTTAAAAAGAGAATCCTAATGTGATTTCTTTATAATGGGTGTGTTCCTTATCTTATCCTAGTGTCTAAACTCTTCTCCATGGCTGGACCCCCAAATAATATTCCTTTACGTGCTAAGGGGTATCTAGAGAGTGGGATAGGTTTAATAACTACCCTAACCCTAACACGTACCCTAACCCTAACCCCTACCCTAACCCTAACACGTACCCTAATCCTAACCCGTACCCTGAACCGAGCCCTAACCCTAACAGTAACCCTAACCCTAACCCTAACCCATACCCTACGCCGTACCCGAACCCCTCCCCGAACCCGTACCCTAAGCCGTACCCTAAGCCTAACCCTAAGCCTAACCCTAACCCTAGGCTACCCTTGACTGCTTCTGCCTCCAATAGATTTCCTAAGCACTAGTGTTTGAAGGAACAGCTTAAAAAGAGAATCCTAATGTGATTTCTTTATAATGGGTGTGTTCCTTATCTTATCCTAGTGTCTAAACTCTTCTCCATGGCTGGACCCCCAAATAATATTCCTTTACGTGCTAAGGGGTATCTAGAGAGTGGGATAGGTTTAATAACTACCCTAACCCTAATGCGTACCCTAACCCTAACCCCTACCCTAACCCTAACACGTACCCTAATCCTAACCCATACCCTAAACCGAGCCCTAACCCTAACACGAACCCTAACCCTAACCCTAACCCATACCCTACGCCGTACCCGAACCCCTCCCCGAACCCCTACCCTAAGCCGTACCCTAACCCTAAACCTAAGCCTAACCCTAACCCTAGGCTACCCTTGACTGCTTCTGCCTCCAATAGATTTCCTAAGCACTAGTGTTTTAAGGAACAGCTTAAAAAGCGAATCCTAATGTGATTTCTTTATAATGTATGTGTTCCTTATTTTATCCTAGTGTCTAAACTCTTCTCCATGGCTGGACCCGCAAATAATATTCCTTTACGTGCTAAGGGGTATCTAGAGAGTGGGATAGGTTTAATAACTACCCTAACCCTAACGCGTACCCTAACCCTAACCCCTACCCTAACCCTAACACGTACCCTAATCCTAACCCGTACCCTAAACCGAGCCCTAACCCTAACACTAACCCTAAACCTAACCCTACCCCATACCCTACACCGTACCCGAACCCCTCCCCAAACCCGTACCCTAAGCCGTACCCTAAGCCTAACCCTAAGCCTAACCCTAACCCTAGGCTACCCTTGACTGCTTCTGCCTCCAATAGATTTCCTAAGCACTAGTGTTTGAAGGAACAGCTTAAAAAGAGAATCCTAATGTGATTTCTTTATAATGTGTGTGTTCCTTATCTTATCCTAGTGTCTAAACACTTCTCCATGGCTGGACCCCCAAATAATATTCCTTTACGTGCTAAGGGGTATCTAGAGAGTGGGATAGGTTTAATAACTACCCTAACCCTAACGCGTACCCTAACCCTAACCCCTACCCTAACCCTAACCCGTACCCTAATCCTAACCCGTACCCTAAACCGAGCCCTAACCCTAACACTAACCCTAACCCTAACCCTAACCCATACCCTACGCCGTACCCGAACCCCTCCCCGAACCCGTACCCTAAGCCGTACCCTAAGCCTAACCCTAAGCCTAACCCTAACCCTAGGCTACCCTTGACTGCTTCTGCCTCCAATAGATTTCCTAAGCACTAGTGTTTTAAGGAACGGCTTAAAAACAGAATCCTAATGTGATTTCTTTATAATGGGTGTGTTCCTTATCTTATCCTAGTGTCTAAACTCTTCTCCATGGCTGGACCCCCAAATAATATTCCTTTACGTGCTAAGGGGTATCTAGAGAGTGGGATAGGTTTAATAACTACCCTAACCCTAACACGTACCCTAACCCTAACCCGTACCCTGAACCGAGCCCTAACCCTAACACTAACCCTAACCCTAACCCTAACCCATACCCTACGCCGTACCCGAACCCCTCCCCGAACCCGTACCCTAAGCCGTACCCTAAGCCTAACCCTAAGCCTAACCCTAACCCTAGGCTACCCTTGACTGCTTCTGCCTCCAATAGATTTCCTAAGCACTAGTGTTTTAAGGAACGGCTTAAAAACAGAATCCTAATGTGATTTCTTTATAATGGGTGTGTTCCTTATCTTATCCTACTGTCTAAACTCTTCTCCATGGCTGGACCCCCAAATAATATTCCTTTACGTGCTAAGGGGTATCTAGAGAGTGGGATAGGTTTAATAACTACCCTAACCCTAACGCGTACCCTAACCCTAACCCCTACCATAACCCTAACACGTACCCTAATCCTAACCCGTACCCTAAACCGAGCCCTAACCCTAACACTAACCCTAACCCTAACCCTAACCCATACCCTACGCCGTACCCGAACCCCTCCCCGAACCCGTAGCCTAAGCCGTACCCTAAGCCTAACCCTAAGCCTAACCCTAACCCTAGGCTACCCTTGACTGCTTCTGCCTCCAATAGATTTCCTAAGCACTAGTGTTTGAAGGAACAGCTTAAAAAGAGAATCCTAATGTGATTTCTTTATAATGGGTGTGTTCCTTATCTTATCCTAGTGTCTAAACTCTTCTCCATGGCTGGACCCCCAAATAATATTCCTTTACGTGCTAAGGGGTATCTAGAGAGTGGGATAGGTTTAATAACTACCCTAACCCTAACGCGTACCCTACCCCTAACCCCTACCCTAACCCTAACACGTACCCTAATCCTAACCCGTACCCTGAACCGAGCCCTAACCCTAACACTAACCCTAACCCTAACCCTAACCCATACCCTACGCCATACCCGAACCCCTCCCCGAACCCGTACCCTAAGCCGTACCCTAAGCCTAACCCTAAGCCTAACCCTAACCCTAGGCTACCCTTGACTGCTTCTGCCTCCAATAGATTTCCTAAGCACTAGTGTTTTAAGGAACGGCTTAAAAACAGAATCCTAATGTGATTTCTTTATAATGGGTGTGTTCCTTATCTTATCCTAGTGTCTAAACTCTTCTCCATGGCTGGACCCCCATATAATATTCCTTTACGTGCTAAGGGGTATCTAGAGAGTGGGATAGGTTTAATAACTACCCTAACCCTAACGCATACCCTAACCCTAACCCCTACCCTAACCCTAACCCGTACCCTAATCCTAACCCGTACCCTAAACTGAGCCCTAACCCTAACACTAACCCTAACCCTAACCCTAACCCATACCCTACACCGTACCCGAACCCCTCCCCGAAACCGTACCCTAAGCCGTACCCTAAGCCTAACCCTAAGCCTAACCCTAACCCTAGGCTACCCTTGACTGCTTCTGCCTCCAATAAATTTCCTAAGCACTAGTGTTTGAAGGAACAGCTTAAAAAGAGAATCCTAATGTGATTTCTTTATAATGGGTGTCTTCCTTATCTTATCCTAGTGTCTAAACTCTTCTCCATGGCTGGACCCCCAAATAATATTCCTTTACGTGCTAAGGGGTATCTAGAGAGTGGGATAGGTTTACTAACTACCCTAACCCTAATGCGTACCCTAACCCTAACCCCTACCCTAACCCTAACACGTACCCTAATCCTAACCCGTACCCTAAACCGAGCCCTAACCCTAACACTAACCCTAACCCTAACCCTAACCCATACCCTACGCCGTACCCGAACCCCTCCCCGAACCCGTAGCCTAAGCCGTACCCTAAGCCTAACCCTAAGCCTAACCCTAACCCTAGGCTACCCTTGACTGCTTCTGCCTCCAATAGATTTCCTAAGCACTAGTGTTTGAAGGAACAGCTTAAAAAGAGAATCCTAATGTGATTTCTTTATAATGGGTGTGTTCCTTATCTTATCCTAGTGTCTAAACTCTTCTCCATGGCTGGACCCCCAAATAATATTCCTTTACGTGCTAAGGGGTATCTAGAGAGTGGGATAGGTTTAATAACTACCCTAACCCTAACACGTACCCTAACCCTAACCCCTACCCTAACCCTAACACGTACCCTAATCCTAACCCGTACCCTGAACCGAGCCCTAACCCTAACACTAACCCTAACCCTAACCCTAACCCATACCCTACGCCGTACCCGAACCCCTCCCCGAACCCGTACCCTAAGCCGTACCCTAAGCCTAACCCTAACCCTAGGCTACCCTTGACTGCTTCTGCCTCCAATAGATTTCCTAAGCACTAGTGTTTGAAGGAACAGCTTAAAAAGAGAATCCTAATGTGATTTCTTTATAATGGGTGTGTTCCTTATCTTATCCTAGTGTCTAAACTCTTCTCCATGGCTGGACCCCCAAATAATATTCCTTTACGTGCTAAGGGGTATCTAGAGAGTGGGATAGGTTTAATAACTACCCTAACCCTAACGCGTACCCTAACCCTAACCCCTACCCTAACCCTAAAACGTACCCTAATCCTAACCCGTACACTAAACCGAGCCCTAACCCTAACTCAAACCCTAACCCTAACCCATACCCTACGCCGTACCCGAACCCCTCCCCGAACCCCTACCCTAAGCCGTACCCTAAGCCTAACCCTAAGCCTAACCCTAACCCTAGGCTACCCTTGACTGCTTCTGCCTCCAATAGATTTCCTAAGCACTAGTGTTTGAAGGAACAGCTTAAAAAGAGAATCCTAATGTGATTTCTTTATAATGGGTGTGTTCCTTATCTTATCCTAGTGTCTAAACTCTTCTCCATGGCTGGACCCCCAAATAATATTCCTTTACATGCTAAGGGGTATCTAGAGAGTGGGATAGGTTTAATAACTACCCTAACCCTAACGCGTACCATAACCCTAACCCCTACCCTAATCCTAACCCGTACACTAAACCGAGCCCTAACCCTAACTCAAACCCTAACCCTAACCCTAACCCATACCCTACGCCGTACCCGAACCCCTCCCCGAACCCGTACCCTAAGCCGTACCCTAAGCCTAACCCTAAGCCTAACCCTAACCCTAGGCTACCCTTGACTGCTTCTGCCTCCAATAGATTTCCTAAGCACTAGTGTTTTAAGGAACGGCTTAAAAACAGAATCCTAATGTGATTTCTTTATAATGGGTGTGTTCCTTATCTTATCCTAGTGTCTAAACTCTTCTCCATGGCTGGACCCCCAAATAATATTCCTTTACGTGCTAAGGGGTATCTAGAGAGTGGGATAGGTTTAATAACTACCCTAACCCTAATGCGTACCCTAACCCTAACCCCTACCCTAACCCTAACACGTACCCTAATCCTAACCCGTACCCTGAACCGAGCCCTAACCCTAACACTAACCCTAACCCTAACCCTAACCCATACCCTACGCCGTACCCGAACCCCTCCCCGAACCCGTACCCTAAGCCGTACCCTAAGCCTAACCCTAAGCCTAACCCTAACCCTAGGCTACCCTTGACTGCTTCTGCCTCCAATAGATTTCCTAAGCACTAGTGTTTGAAGGAACAGCTTAAAAAGAGAATCCTAATGTGATTTCTTTATAATGGGTGTGTTCCTTATCTTATCCTAGTGTCTAAACTCTTCTCCATGGCTGGACCCCCAAATAATATTCCTTTACATGCTAAGGGGTATCTAGAGAGTGGGATAGGTTTAATAACTACCCTAACCCTAACGCGTACCCTAACCCTAACCCCTACCCTAACCCTAAAACGTACCCTAATCCTAACCCGTACACTAAACCGAGCCCTAACCCTAACTCAAACCCTAACCCTAACCCTAACCCATACCCTACGCCGTACCCGAACCCCTCCCCGAACCCGTAGCCTAAGCCGTACCCTAAGCCTAACCCTAAGCCTAACCCTAACCCTAGGCTACCCTTGACTGCTTCTGCCTCCAATAGATTTCCTAAGCACTAGTGTTTTAAGGAACAGCTTAAAAAGAGAATCCTAATGTGATTTCTTTATAATGGGTGTGTTCCTTATCTTATCCTAGTGTCTAAACTCTTCTCCATGGCTGGACCCCCAAATAATATTCCTTTACGTGCTAAGGGGTATCTAGAGAGTGGGATAGGTTTAATAACTACCCTAACCCTAACACGTACCCTAACCCTAACCCCTACCCTAACCCTAACACGTACCCTAATCCTAACCCGTACCCTGAACCGAGCCCTAACCCTAACACTAACCCTAACCCTAACCCTAACCCATACCCTACGCCGTACCCGAACCCCTCCCCGAACCCGTACCCTAAGCCGTACCCTAACCCTAACCCTAAGCCTAACCCTAACCCTAGGCTACCCTTGACTGCTTCTGCCTCCAATAGATTTCCTAAGCACTAGTGTTTGAAGGAACAGCTTAAAAAGAGAATCCTAATGTGATTTCTTTATAATGGGTGTGTTCCTTATCTTATCCTAGTGTCTAAACTCTTCTCCATGGCTGGACCCCCAAATAATATTCCTTTACGTGCTAAGGGGTATCTAGAGAGTGGGATAGGTTTAATAACTACCCTAACCCTAACGCGTACCCTAACCCTAACCCCTACCCTAACCCTAAAACGTACCCTAATCCTAACCCGTACACTAAACCGAGCCCTAACCCTAACTCAAACCCTAACCCTAACCCATACCCTACGCCGTACCCGAACCCCTCCCCGAACCCCTACCCTAAGCCGTACCCTAAGCCTAACCCTAAGCCTAACCCTAACCCTAGGCTACCCTTGACTGCTTCTGCCTCCAATAGATTTCCTAAGCACTAGTGTTTGAAGGAACAGCTTAAAAAGAGAATCCTAATGTGATTTCTTTATAATGGGTGTGTTCCTTATCTTATCCTAGTGTCTAAACTCTTCTCCATGGCTGGACCCCCAAATAATATTCCTTTACGTGCTAAGGGGTATCTAGAGAGTGGGATAGGTTTAATAACTACCCTAACCCTAATGCGTACCCTAACCCTAACCCCTACCCTAACCCTAACACGTACCCTAATCCTAACCCGTACCCTAAACCGAGCCCTAACCCTAACACGAACCCTAACCCTAACCCTAACCCATACCCTACGCCGTACCCGAACCCCTCCCCGAACCCGTACCCTAAGCCGTACCCTAAGCCTAACCCTAAGCCTAACCCTAACCCTAGGCTACCCTTGACTGCTTCTGCCTCCAATAGATTTCCTAAGCACTAGTGTTTGAAGGAACAGCTTAAAAAGAGAATCCTAATGTGATTTCTTTATAATGGGTGTGTTCCTTATCTTATCCTAGTGTCTAAACTCTTCTCCATGGCTGGACCCGCAAATAATATTCCTTTACGTGCTAAGGGGTATCTAGAGAGTGGGATAGGTTTACTAACTACCCTAACCCTAATGCGTACCCTAACCCTAACCCCTACCCTAACCCTAACACGTACCCTAATCCTAACCCGTACCCTAAACCGAGCCCTAACCCTAACACTAACCCTAACCCTAACCCTAACCCATACCCTACGCCGTACCCGAACCCCTCCCCGAACCCGTAGCCTAAGCCGTACCCTAAGCCTAACCCTAAGCCTAACCCTAACCCTAGGCTACCCTTGACTGCTTCTGCCTCCAATAGATTTCCTAAGCACTAGTGTTTGAAGGAACAGCTTAAAAAGAGAATCCTAATGTGATTTCTTTATAATGGGTGTGTTCCTTATCTTATCCTAGTGTCTAAACTCTTCTCCATGGCTGGACCCCCAAATAATATTCCTTTACGTGCTAAGGGGTATCTAGAGAGTGGGATAGGTTTAATAACTACCCTAACCCTAACACGTACCCTAACCCTAACCCCTACCCTAACCCTAACACGTACCCTAATCCTAACCCGTACCCTGAACCGAGCCCTAACCCTAACACTAACCCTAACCCTAACCCATACCCTACGCCGTACCCGAACCCCTCCCCGAACCCGTACCCTAAGCCGTACCCTAAGCCTAACCCTAAGCCTAACCCTAACCCTAGGCTACCCTTGACTGCTTCTGCCTCCAATAGATTTCCTAAGCACTAGTGTTTTAAGGAACGGCTTAAAAACAGAATCCTAATGTGATTTCTTTATAATGGGTGTGTTCCTTATCTTATCCTAGTGTCTAAACTCTTCTCCATGGCTGGACCCCCAAATAATATTCCTTTACGTGCTAAGGGGTATCTAGAGAGTGGGATAGGTTTAATAACTACCCTAACCCTAATGCGTACCCTAACCCTAACCCCTACCCTAACCCTAACACGTACCCTAATCCTAACCCGTACCCTAAACCGAGCCCTAACCCTAACACGAACCCTAACCCTAACCCTAACCCATACCCTACGCCGTACCCGAACCCCTCCCCGAACCCGTACCCTAAGCCGTACCCTAAGCCTAACCCTAAGCCTAACCCTAACCCTAGGCTACCCTTGACTGCTTCTGCCTCCAATAGATTTCCTAAGCACTAGTGTTTGAAGGAACAGCTTAAAAAGAGAATCCTAATGTGATTTCTTTATAATGGGTGTGTTCCTTATCTTATCCTAGTGTCTAAACTCTTCTCCATGGCTGGACCCGCAAATAATATTCCTTTACGTGCTAAGGGGTATCTAGAGAGTGGGATAGGTTTACTAACTACCCTAACCCTAATGCGTACCCTAACCCTAACCCCTACCCTAACCCTAACACGTACCCTAATCCTAACCCGTACCCTAAACCGAGCCCTAACCCTAACACTAACCCTAACCCTAACCCTAACCCATACCCTACGCCGTACCCGAACCCCTCCCCGAACCCGTAGCCTAAGCCGTACCCTAAGCCTAACTCTAAGCCTAACCCTAACCCTAGGCTACCCTTGACTGCTTCTGCCTCCAATATATTTCCTAAGCACTAGTGTTTGAAGGAACAGCTTAAAAAGAGAATCCTAATGTGATTTCTTTATAATGGGTGTGTTCCTTATCTTATCCTAGTGTCTAAACTCTTCTCCATGGCTGGACCCCCAAATAATATTCCTTTACGTGCTAAGGGGTATCTAGAGAGTGGGATAGGTTTAATAACTACCCTAACCCTAACACGTACCCTAACCCTAACCCCTACCCTAACCCTAACACGTACCCTAATCCTAACCCGTACCCTGAACCGAGCCCTAACCCTAACACTAACCCTAACCCTAACCCTAACCCATACCCTACGCCGTACCCGAACCCCTCCCCGAACCCGTACCCTAAGCCGTACCCTAAGCCTAACCCTAAGCCTAACCCTAACCCTAGGCTACCCTTGACTGCTTCTGCCTCCAATAGATTTCCTAAGCACTAGTGTTTGAAGGAACAGCTTAAAAAGAGAATCCTAATGTGATTTCTTTATAATGGGTGTGTTCCTTATCTTATCCTAGTGTCTAAACTCTTCTCCATGGCTGGACCCCCAAATAATATTCCTTTACATGCTAAGGGGTATCTAGAGAGTGGGATAGGTTTAATAACTACCCTAACCCTAACGCGTACCATAACCCTAACCCCTACCCTAATCCTAACCCGTACACTAAACCGAGCCCTAACCCTAACTCAAACCCTAACCCTAACCCTAACCCATACCCTACGCCGTACCCGAACCCCTCCCCGAACCCGTAGCCTAAGCCGTACCCTCAGCCTAACCCTAAGCCTAACCCTAACACTAGGCTACCCTTGACTGCTTCTGCCTCCAATAGATTTCCTAAGCACTAGTGTTTGAAGCAACAGCTTAAAAAGAGAATCCTAATGTGATTTCTTTATAATGGGTGTGTTCCTTATCTTATCCTAGTGTCTAAACTCTTCTCCATGGCTGGACCCCCAAATAATATTCCTTTACGTGCTAAGGGGTATCTAGAGAGTGGGATAGGTTTAATAACTACCCTAACCCTAACACGTACCCTAACCCTAACCCCTACCCTAACCCTAACACGTACCCTAATCCTAACCCGTACCCTGAACCGAGCCCTAACCCTAACAGTAACCCTAACCCTAACCCTAACCCATACCCTACGCCGTACCCGAACCCCTCCCTGAACCCGTACCCTAAGCCGTACCCTAAGCCTAACCCTAAGCCTAACCCTAACCCTAGGCTACCCTTGACTGCTTCTGCCTCCAATAGATTTCCTAAGCACTAGTGTTTGAAGGAACAGCTTAAAAAGAGAATCCTAATGTGATTTCTTTATAATGGGTGTGTTCCTTATCTTATCCTAGTGTCTAAACTCTTCTCCATGGCTGGACCCCCAAATAATATTCCTTTACGTGCTAAGGGGTATCTAGAGAGTGGGATAGGTTTAATAACTACCCTAACCCTAATGCGTACCCTAACCCTAACCCCTACCCTAACCCTAACACGTACCCTAATCCTAACCCATACCCTAAACCGAGCCCTAACCCTAACACGAACCCTAACCCTAACCCTAACCCATACCCTACGCCGTACCCGAACCCCTCCCCGAACCCCTACCCTAAGCCGTACCCTAACCCTAAACCTAAGCCTAACCCTAACCCTAGGCTACCCTTGACTGCTTCTGCCTCCAATAGATTTCCTAAGCACTAGTGTTTTAAGGAACAGCTTAAAAAGCGAATCCTAATGTGATTTCTTTATAATGTATGTGTTCCTTATTTTATCCTAGTGTCTAAACTCTTCTCCATGGCTGGACCCGCAAATAATATTCCTTTACGTGCTAAGGGGTATCTAGAGAGTGGGATAGGTTTAATAACTACCCTAACCCTAACGCGTACCCTAACCCTAACCCCTACCCTAACCCTAACACGTACCCTAATCCTAACCCGTACCCTAAACCGAGCCCTAACCCTAACACTAACCCTAAACCTAACCCTACCCCATACCCTACACCGTACCCGAACCCCTCCCCAAACCCGTACCCTAAGCCGTACCCTAAGCCTAACCCTAAGCCTAACCCTAACCCTAGGCTACCCTTGACTGCTTCTGCCTCCAATAGATTTCCTAAGCACTAGTGTTTGAAGGAACAGCTTAAAAAGAGAATCCTAATGTGATTTCTTTATAATGTGTGTGTTCCTTATCTTATCCTAGTGTCTAAACACTTCTCCATGGCTGGACCCCCAAATAATATTCCTTTACGTGCTAAGGGGTATCTAGAGAGTGGGATAGGTTTAATAACTACCCTAACCCTAACGCGTACCCTAACCCTAACCCCTACCCTAACCCTAACCCGTACCCTAATCCTAACCCGTACCCTAAACCGAGCCCTAACCCTAACACTAACCCTAACCCTAACCCTAACCCATACCCTACGCCGTACCCGAACCCCTCCCCGAACCCGTACCCTAAGCCGTACCCTAAGCCTAACCCTAAGCCTAACCCTAACCCTAGGCTACCCTTGACTGCTTCTGCCTCCAATATATTTCCTAAGCACTAGTGTTTTAAGGAACGGCTTAAAAACAGAATCCTAATGTGATTTCTTTATAATGGGTGTGTTCCTTATCTTATCCTAGTGTCTAAACTCTTCTCCATGGCTGGACCCCCAAATAATATTCCTTTACGTGCTAAGGGGTATCTAGAGAGTGGGATAGGTTTAATAACTACCCTAACCCTAACACGTACCCTAACCCTAACCCGTACCCTGAACCGAGCCCTAACCCTAACACTAACCCTAACCCTAACCCTAACCCATACCCTACGCCGTACCCGAACCCCTCCCCGAACCCGTACCCTAAGCCGTACCCTAAGCCTAACCCTAAGCCTAACCCTAACCCTAGGCTACCCTTGACTGCTTCTGCCTCCAATAGATTTCCTAAGCACTAGTGTTTTAAGGAACGGCTTAAAAACAGAATCCTAATGTGATTTCTTTATAATGGGTGTGTTCCTTATCTTATCCTACTGTCTAAACTCTTCTCCATGGCTGGACCCCCAAATAATATTCCTTTACGTGCTAAGGGGTATCTAGAGAGTGGGATAGGTTTAATAACTACCCTAACCCTAACGCGTACCCTAACCCTAACCCCTACCATAACCCTAACACGTACCCTAATCCTAACCCGTACCCTAAACCGAGCCCTAACCCTAACACTAACCCTAACCCTAACCCTAACCCATACCCTACGCCGTACCCGAACCCCTCCCCGAACCCGTAGCCTAAGCCGTACCCTAAGCCTAACCCTAAGCCTAACCCTAACCCTAGGCTACCCTTGACTGCTTCTGCCTCCAATAGATTTCCTAAGCACTAGTGTTTGAAGGAACAGCTTAAAAAGAGAATCCTAATGTGATTTCTTTATAATGGGTGTGTTCCTTATCTTATCCTAGTGTCTAAACTCTTCTCCATGGCTGGACCCCCAAATAATATTCCTTTACGTGCTAAGGGGTATCTAGAGAGTGGGATAGGTTTAATAACTATCCTAACCCTAACGCGTACCCTAACCCTAACCCCTACCCTAACCCTAACACGTACCCTAATCCTAACCCGTATCCTAAACCGACCCCTAACCCAAACACTAACCCTATCCCTAACCCTAACCCATACCCTACGCCGTACCCGAACCCCTACCCGAACCCGTACCCTAAGCCGTACCCTAACCCTAACCCTAAGCCTAACCCTAACCCTAGGCTACCCTTGACTGCTTCTGCCTCCAATAGATTTCCTAAGCACTAGTGTTTTAAGGAACAGCTTAAAAAGAGAATCCTAATGTGATTTCTTTATAATGGGTGTGTTCCTTATCTTATCCTAGTGTCTAAACTCTTCTCCATGGCTGGACCCCCAAATAATATTCCTTTACGTGCTAAGGGGTATCTAGAGAGTGGGATAGGTTTAATAACTACCCTAACCCTAATGCGTACCCTAACCCTAACCCCTACCCTAACCCTAACACGTACCCTAATCCTAACCCGTACCCTGAACCGAGCCCTAACCCTAACACTAACCCTAACCCTAACACTAACCCATACCCTACGCCGTACCCGAACCCCTCCCCGAACCCGTACCCTAAGCCGTACCCTAAGCCTAACCCTAAGCCTAACCCTAACCCTAGGCTACCCTTGACTGCTTCTGCCTCCAATAGATTTCCTAAGCACTAGTGTTTGAAGGAACAGCTTAAAAAGAGAATCCTAATGTGATTTCTTTATAATGGTTGTGTTCCTTATCTTATCCTAATGTCTAAACTCTTCTCCATGGCTGGACCCCCAAATAATATTCCTTTACATGCTAAGGGGTATCTAGAGAGTGGGATAGGTTTAATAACTACCCTAACCCTAACGCGTACCCTAACCCTAACCCCTACCCTAACCCTAAAACGTACCCTAATCCTAACCCGTACACTAAACCGAGCCCTAACCCTAACTCAAACCCTAACCCTAACCCTAACCCATACCCTACGCCGTACCCGAACCCCTCCCCGAACCCGTAGCCTAAGCCGTACCCTAAGCCTAACCCTAACCCTAGGCTACCCTTGACTGCTTCTGCCTCCAATAGATTTCCTAAGCACTAGTGTTTGAAGGAACAGCTTAAAAAGAGAATCCTAATGTGATTTCTTTATAATGGGTGTGTTCCTTATCTTATCCTAGTGTCTAAACTCTTCTCCATGGCTGGACCCCCAAATAATATTCCTTTACGTGCTAAGGGGTATCTAGAGAGTGGGATAGGTTTAATAACTATCCTAACCCTAACGCGTACCCTAACCCTAACCCCTACCCTAACCCTAACACGTACCCTAATCCTAACCCGTATCCTAAACCGACCCCTAACCCAAACACTAACCCTATCCCTAACCCTAGCCCATACCCTACGCCGTACCCGAACCCCTACCCGAACCCGTACCCTAAGCCGTACCCTAACCCTAACCCTAAGCCTAACCCTAACCCTAGGCTACCCTTGACTGCTTCTGCCTCCAATAGATTTCCTAAGCACTAGTGTTTTAAGGAACAGCTTAAAAAGAGAATCCTAATGTGATTTCTTTATAATGGGTGTGTTCCTTATCTTATCCTAGTGTCTAAACTCTTCTCCATGGCTGGACCCCCAAATAATATTCCTTTACGTGCTAAGGGGTATCTAGAGAGTGGGATAGGTTTAATAACTACCCTAACCCTAATGCGTACCCTAACCCTAACCCCTACCCTAACCCTAACACGTACCCTAATCCTAACCCGTACCCTGAACCGAGCCCTAACCCTAACACTAACCCTAACCCTAACCCTAACCCATACCCTACGCCGTACCCGAACCCCTCCCCGAACCCGTACCCTAAGCCGTACCCTAAGCCTAACCCTAAGCCTAACCCTAACCCTAGGCTACCCTTGACTGCTTCTGCCTCCAATAGATTTCCTAAGCACTAGTGTTTGAAGGAACAGCTTAAAAAGAGAATCCTAATGTGATTTCTTTATAATGGGTGTGTTCCTTATCTTATCCTAGTGTCTAAACTCTTCTCCATGGCTGGACCCCCAAATAATATTCCTTTACATGCTAAGGGGTATCTAGAGAGTGGGATAGGTTTAATAACTACCCTAACCCTAACGCGTACCCTAACCCTAACCCCTACCCTAACCCTAAAACGTACCCTAATCCTAACCCGTACACTAAACCGAGCCCTAACCCTAACTCAAACCCTAACCCTAACCCTAACCCATACCCTACGCCGTACCCGAACCCCTCCCCGAACCCGTAGCCTAAGCCGTACCCTAAGCCTAACCCTAACCCTAGGCTACCCTTGACTGCTTCTGCCTCCAATAGATTTCCTAAGCACTAGTGTTTGAAGGAACAGCTTAAAAAGAGAATCCTAATGTGATTTCTTTATAATGGGTGTGTTCCTTATCTTATCCTAGTGTCTAAACTCTTCTCCATGGCTGGACCCCCAAATAATATTCCTTTACGTGCTAAGGGGTATCTAGAGAGTGGGATAGGTTTAATAACTACCCTAACCCTAACACGTACCCTAACCCTAACCCCTACCCTAACCCTAACACGTACCCTAATCCTAACCCGTACCCTGAACCGAGCCCTAACCCTAACACTAACCCTAACCCTAACCCTAACCCATACCCTACGCCGTACCCGAACCCCTCCCCGAACCCGTAGCCTAAGCCGTACCCTAAGCCTAACCCTAAGCCTAACCCTAACCCTAGGCTACCCTTGACTGCTTCTGCCTCCAATAGATTTCCTAAGCACTAGTGTTTGAAGGAACAGCTTAAAAAGAGAATCCTAATGTGATTTCTTTATAATGGGTGTGTTCCTTATCTTATCCTAGTGTCTAAACTCTTCTCCATGGCTGGACCCGCAAATAATATTCCTTTACGTGCTAAGGGGTATCTAGAGAGTGGGATAGGTTTACTAACTACCCTAACCCTAATGCGTACCCTAACCCTAACCCCTACCCTAACCCTAACACGTACCCTAATCCTAACCCGTACCCTAAACCGAGCCCTAACCCTAACACTAACCCTAACCCTAACCCTAACCCATACCCTACGCCGTACCCGAACCCCTCCCCGAACCCGTACCCTAAGCCGTACCCTAAGCCTAACCCTAAGCCTAACCCTAACCCTAGGCTACCCTTGACTGCTTCTGCCTCCAATAGATTTCCTAAGCACTAGTGTTTGAAGGAACAGCTTAAAAAGAGAATCCTAATGTGATTTCTTTATAATGGGTGTGTTCCTTATCTTATCCTAGTGTCTAAACTCTTCTCCATGGCTGGACCCCCAAATAATATTCCTTTACGTGCTAAGGGGTATCTAGAGAGTGGGATAGGTTTAATAACTACCCTAACCCTAACACGTACCCTAACCCTAACCCCTACCCTAACCCTAACACGTACCCTAATCCTAACCCGTACCCTGAACCGAGCCCTAACCCTAACACTAACCCTAACCCTAACCCTAACCCATACCCTACGCCGTACCCGAACCCCTCCCCGAACCCGTACCCTAAGCCGTACCCTAAGCCTAACCCTAAGCCTAACCCTAACCCTAGGCTACCCTTGACTGCTTCTGCCTCCAATAGATTTCCTAAGCACTAGTGTTTTAAGGAACGGCTTAAAAACAGAATCGTAATGTGATTTCTTTATAATGGGTGTGTTCCTTATCTTATCCTAGTGTCTAAACTCTTCTCCATGGCTGGACCCCAAAATAATATTCCTTTACGTGCTAAGGGGTATCTAGAGAGTGGGATAGGTTTAATAACTACCCTAACCCTAACGCGTACCCTAACCCTAACCCCTACCCTAACCCTAACCCGTACCCTAATCCTAACCCGTACCCTAAACCGAGCCCTAACCCTAACACTAACCCTAACCCTAACCCTAACCCATACCCTACGCCGTACCCGAACCCCTCCCCGAACCCGTACCCTAAGCCGAACCCTAAGCCGTACCCTAAGCCTAACCCTAAGCCTAACCCTAACCCTAGGCTACCCTTGACTGCTTCTGCCTCCAATAGATTTCCTAAGCACTAGTGTTTGAAGGAACAGCTTAAAAAGAGAATCCTAATGTGATTTCTTTATAATGGGTGTGTTCCTTATCTTATCCTAGTGTCTAAACTCTTCTCCATGGCTGGACCCGCAAATAATATTCCTTTACGTGCTAAGGGGTATCTAGAGAGTGGGATAGGTTTACTAACTACCCTAACCCTAACGCGTACCATAACCCTAACCCCTACCCTAACCCTAACCCGTACACTAAACCGAGCCCTAACCCTAACTCAAACCCTAACCCTAACCCTAACCCATACCCTACGCCGTACCCGAACCCCTCCCCGAACCCGTAGCCTAAGCCGTACCCTAAGCCTAACCCTAAGCCTAACCCTAACCCTAGGCTACCCTTGACTGCTTCTGCCTCCAATAGATTTCCTAAGCACTAGTGTTTGAAGCAACAGCTTAAAAAGAGAATCCTAATGTGATTTCTTTATAATGGGTGTGTTCCTTATCTTATCCTAGTGTCTAAACTCTTCTCCATGGCTGGACCCCCAAATAATATTCCTTTACGTGGTAAGGGGTATCTAGAGAGTGGGATAGGTTTAATAACTACCCTAACCCTAACACGTACCCTAACCCTAACCCCTACCCTAACCCTAACACGTACCCTAATCCTAACCCGTACCCTGAACCGAGCCCTAACCCTAACACTAACCCTAACCCTAACCCTAACCCATACCCTACGCCGTACCCGAACCCCTCCCCGAACCCGTACCCTAAGCCGTACCCTAAGCCTAACCCTAAGCCTAACCCTAACCCTAGGCTACCCTTGACTGCTTCTGCCTCCAATAGATTTCCTAAGCACTAGTGTTTTAAGGAACGGCTTAAAAACAGAATCCTAATGTGATTTCTTTATAATGGGTGTGTTCCTTATCTTATCCTAGTGTCTAAACTCTTCTCCATGGCTGGACCCCCATATAATATTCCTTTACGTGCTAAGGGGTATCTAGAGAGTGGGATAGGTTTAATAACTACCCTAACCCTAACGCATACCCTAACCCTAACCCCTACCCTAACCCTAACCCGTACCCTAATCCTAACCCGTACCCTAAACTGAGCCCTAACCCTAACACTAACCCTAACCCTAACCCTAACCCATACCCTACACCGTACCCGAACCCCTCCCCGAAACCGTACCCTAAGCCGTACCCTAACCCTAACCCTAAGCCTAACCCTAACCCTAGGCTACCCTTGACTGCTTCTGCCTCCAATAGATTTCCTAAGCACTAGTGTTTGAAGGAACAGCTTAAAAAGAGAATCCTAATGTGATTTCTTTATAATGGGTGTGTTCCTTATCTTATCCTAGTGTCTAAACTCTTCTCCATGGCTGGACCCCCAAATAATATTCATTTACGTGCTAAGGGGTATCTAGAGAGTGGGATAGGTTTAATAACTACCCTAACCCTAACGCGTACCCTAACCCTAACCCCTACCCTAACCCTAAAACGTACCCTAATCCTAACCCGTACACTAAACCGAGCCCTAACCCTAACTCAAACCCTAACCCTAACCTATACCCTACGCCGTACCCGAACCCCTCCCCGAACCCGTACCCTAAGCCGTACCCTAAGCCTAACCCTAAGCCTAACCCTAACCCTAGGCTACCCTTGACTGCTTCTGCCTCCAATAGATTTCCTAAGCACTAGTGTTTGAAGGAACAGCTTAAAAAGAGAATCCTAATGTGATTTCTTTATAATGGGTGTGTTCCTTATCTTATCCTAGTGTCTAAACTCTTCTCCATGGCTGGACCCCCAAATAATATTCCTTTACGTGCTAAGGGGTATCTAGAGAGTGGGATAGGTTTAATAACTTCCCTAACCCTAATGCGTACCCTAACCCTAACCCCTACCCTAACCCTAACACGTACCCTAATCCTAACCCGTACCCTAAACCGAGCCCTAACCCTAACACGAACCCTAACCCTAACCCTAACCCATACCCTACGCCGTACCCGAACCCCTCCCCGAACCCCTACCCTAAGCCGTACCCTAACCCTAAACCTAAGCCTAACCCTAACCCTAGGCTACCCTTGACTCCTTCTGCCTCCAATAGATTTCCTAAGCACTAGTGTTTTAAGGAACAGCTTAAAAAGCGAATCCTAATGTGATTTCTTTATAATGTATGTGTTCCTTATTTTATCCTAGTGTCTAAACTCTTCTCCATGGCTGGACCCGCAAATAATATTCCTTTACGTGCTAAGGGGTATCTAGAGAGTGGGATAGGTTTAATAACTACCCTAACCCTAACGCGTACCCTAACCCTAACCCCTACCCTAACCCTAACACGTACCCTAATCCTAACCCGTACCCTAAACCGAGCCCTAACCCTAACACTAACCCTAAACCTAACCCTACCCCATACCCTACACCGTACCCGAACCCCTCCCCAAACCCGTACCCTAAGCCGTACCCTAAGCCTAACCCTAAGCCTAACCCTAACCCTAGGCTACCCTTGACTGCTTCTGCCTCCAACAGATTTCCTAAGCACTAGTGTTTGAAGGAACAGCTTAAAAAGAGAATCCTAATGTGATTTCTTTATAATGGGTGTGTTCCTTATCTTATCCTAGTGTCTAAACTCTTCTCCATGGCTGGACCCCCAAATAATATTCCTTTACGTGCTAAGGGGTATCTAGAGAGTGGGATAGGTTTAATAACTACCCTAACCCTAACACGTACCCTAACCCTAACCCCTACCCTAACCCTAACACGTACCCTAATCCTAACCCGTACCCTGAACCGAGCCCTAACCCTAACACTAACCCTAACCCTAACCCTAACCCATACCCTACGCCGTACCCGAACCCCTCCCCGAACCCGTACCCTAAGCCGTACCCTAAGCCTAACCCTAAGCCTAACCCTAACCCTAGGCTACCCTTGACTGCTTCTGCCTCCAATAGATTTCCTAAGCACTAGTGTTTTAAGGAACGGCTTAAAAACAGAATCCTAATGTGATTTCTTTATAATGGGTGTGTTCCTTATCTTATCCTAGTGTCTAAACTCTTCTCCATGGCTGGACCCCAAAATAATATTCCTTTACGTGCTAAGGGGTATCTAGAGAGTGGGATAGGTTTAATAACTACCCTAACCCTAACGCGTACCCTAACCCTAACCCCTACCCTAACCCTAACCCGTACCCTAATCCTAACCCGTACCCTAAACCGAGCCCTAACCCTAACACTAACCCTAACCCTAACCCTAACCCATACCCTACGCCGTTCCCGAACCCCTCCCCGAACCCGTACCCTAAGCCGTACCCTAAGCCTAACCCTAAGCCTAACCCTAACCCTAGGCTACCCTTGACTGCTTCTGCCTCCAATAGATTTCCTAAGCACTAGTGTTTGAAGGAACAGCTTAAAAAGAGAATCCTAATGTGATTTCTTTATAATGGGTGTGTTCCTTATCTTATCCTAGTGTCTAAACTCTTCTCCATGGCTGGACCCGCAAATAATATTCCTTTACGTGCTAAGGGGTATCTAGAGAGTGGGATAGGTTTACTAACTACCCTAACCCTAATGCGTACCCTAACCCTAACCCCTACCCTAACCCTAACACGTACCCTAATCCTAACCCGTACCCTAAACCGAGCCCTAACCCTAACACTAACCCTAACCCTAACCCTAACCCATACCCTACGCCGTACCCGAACCCCTCCCCGAACCCGTACCCTAAGCCGTACCCTAAGCCTAACCCTAAGCCTAACCCTAACCCTAGGCTACCCTTGACTGCTTCTGCCTCCAATAGATTTCCTAAGCACTAGTGTTTGAAGGAACAGCTTAAAAAGAGAATCCTAATGTGATTTCTTTATAATGGGTGTGTTCCTTATCTTATCCTAGTGTCTAAACTCTTCTCCATGGCTGGACCCCCAAATAATATTCCTTTACGTGCTAAGGGGTATCTAGAGAGTGGGATAGGTTTAATAACTACCCTAACCCTAACGCGTACCATAACCCTAACCCCTACCCTAACCCTAACCCGTACACTAAACCGAGCCCTAACCCTAACTCAAACCCTAACCCTAACCCTAACCCATACCCTACACCGTACCCGAACCCCTCCCCGAAACCGTACCCTAAGCCGTACCCTAACCCTAACCCTAAGCCTAACCCTAACCCTAGGCTACCCTTGACTGCTTCTGCCTCCAATAGATTTCCTAAGCACTAGTGTTTGAAGGAACAGCTTAAAAAGAGAATCCTAATGTGATTTCTTTATAATGGGTGTGTTCCTTATCTTATCCTAGTGTCTAAACTCTTCTCCATGGCTGGACCCCCAAATAATATTCATTTACGTGCTAAGGGGTATCTAGAGAGTGGGATAGGTTTAATAACTACCCTAACCCTAACGCGTACCCTAACCCTAACCCCTACCCTAACCCTAAAACGTACCCTAATCCTAACCCGTACACTAAACCGAGCCCTAACCCTAACTCAAACCCTAACCCTAACCCATACCCTACGCCGTACCCGAACCCCTCCCCGAACCCGTACCCTAAGCCGTACCCTAAGCCTAACCCTAAGCCTAACCCTAACCCTAGGCTACCCTTGACTGCTTCTGCCTCCAATAGATTTCCTAAGCACTAGTGTTTGAAGGAACAGCTTAAAAAGAGAATCCTAATGTGATTTCTTTATAATGGTGTGTTCCTTATCTTATCCTAGTGTCTAAACTCTTCTCCATGGCTGGACCCCCAAATAATATTCCTTTACGTGCTAAGGGGTATCTAGAGAGTGGGATAGGTTTAATAACTACCCTAACCCTAATGCGTACCCTAACCCTAACCCCTACCCTAACCCTAACACGTACCCTAATCCTAACCCGTACCCTAAACCGAGCCCTAACCCTAACACGAACCCTAACCCTAACCCTAACCCATACCCTACGCCGTACCCGAACCCCTCCCCGAACCCCTACCCTAAGCCGTACCCTAACCCTAAACCTAAGCCTAACCGTAACCCTAGGCTACCCTTGACTGCTTCTGCCTCCAATAGATTTCCTAAGCACTAGTGTTTTAAGGAACAGCTTAAAAAGCGAATCCTAATGTGATTTCTTTATAATGTATGTGTTCCTTATTTTATCCTAGTGTCTAAACTCTTCTCCATGGCTGGACCCGCAAATAATATTCCTTTACGTGCTAAGGGGTATCTAGAGAGTGGGATAGGTTTAATAACTACCCTAACCCTAACGCGTACCCTAACCCTAACCCCTACCCTAACCCTAACACGTACCCTAATCCTAACCCGTACCCTAAACCGAGCCCTAACCCTAACACTAACCCTAAACCTAACCCTACCCCATACCCTACACCGTACCCGAACCCCTCCCCAAACCCGTACCCTAAGCCGTACCCTAAGCCTAACCCTAAGCCTAACCCTAACCCTAGGCTACCCTTGACTGCTTCTGCCTCCAACAGATTTCCTAAGCACTAGTGTTTGAAGGAACAGCTTAAAAAGAGAATCCTAATGTGATTTCTTTATAATGGGTGTGTTCCTTATCTTATCCTAGTGTCTAAACTCTTCTCCATGGCTGGACCCCCAAATAATATTCCTTTACGTGCTAAGGGGTATCTAGAGAGTGGGATAGGTTTAATAACTACCCTAACCCTAACGCGTACCCTAACCCTAACCCCTACCCTAACCCTAACACGTACCCTAATCCTAACCCGTACCCTAAACCGAGCCCTAACCCTAACACTAACCCTAACCCTAACCCTAACCCATACCCTACGCCGTACCCGAACCCTTCCCCGAACCCGTACCCTAAGCCGTACCCTAAGCGTAACCCTAAGCCTAACCCTAAACCTAGGCTACCCTTGACTGCTTCTGCCTCCAATAGATTTCCTAAGCACTAGTGTTTGAAGGAACAGCTTAAAAAGAGAATCCTAATGTGATTTCTTTATAATGGGTGTGTTCCTTATCTTATCCTAGTGTCTAAACTCTTCTCCATGGCTGGACCCCCAAATAATATTCCTTTACGTGCTAAGGGGTATCTAGAGAGTGGGATAGGTTTAATAACTACCCTAACCCTAACACGTACCCTAACCCTAACCCCTACCCTAACCCTAACACGTACCCTAATCCTAACCCGTACCCTGAACCGAGCCCTAACCCTAACACTAACCCTAACCCTAACCCTAACCCATACCCTACGCCGTACCCGAACACCTCCCCGAACCCGTACCCTAAGCCGTACCCTAAGCCTAACCCTAAGCCTAACCCTAACCCTAGGCTACCCTTGACTGCTTCTGCCTCCAATAGATTTCCTAAGCACTAGTGTTTTAAGGAACGGCTTAAAAACAGAATCCTAATGTGATTTCTTTATAATGGGTGTGTTCCTTATCTTATCCTAGTGTCTAAACTCTTCTCCATGGCTGGACCCCCAAATAATATTCCTTTACGTGCTAAGGGGTATCTAGAGAGTGGGATAGGTTTAATAACTACCCTAACCCTTACACGTACCCTAACCCTAACCCCTACCCTAACCCTAACACGTACCCTAATCCTAACCCGTACCCTGAACCGAGCCCTAACCCTAACACTAACCCTAACCCTAACCCTAACCCATACCCTACGCCGTACCCGAACCCCTCCCGGAACCCGTACCCTAAGCCGTACCCTAAGCCTAACCCTAAGCCTAACCCTAACCCTAGGCTACCCTTGACTGCTTCTGCCTCCAATAGATTTCCTAAGCACTAGTGTTTTAAGGAACGGCTTAAAAACAGAATCCTAATGTGATTTCTTTATAATGGGTGTGTTCCTTATCTTATCCTAGTGTCTAAACTCTTCTCCATGGCTGGACCCCCAAATAATATTCCTTTACGTGCTAAGGGGTATCTAGAGAGTGGGATAGGTTTAATAACTACCCTAACCCTAACGCGTACCCTAACCCTAACCCCTACCCTAACCCTAACACGTACCCTAATCCTAACCCGTACCCTAAACTGAGCCCTAACCCTAACACTAACCCTAACCCTAACCCTAACCCATACCCTACACCGTACCCGAACCCCTCCCCGAAACCATACCCTAAGCCGTACCCTAAGCCTAACCCTAAGCCTAACCCTAACCCTAGGCTACCCTTGACTGCTTCTGCCTCCAATAGATTTCCTAAGCACTAGTGTTTGAAGGAACAGCTTAAAAAGAGAATCCTAATGTGATTTCTTTATAATGGGTGTGTTCCTTATCTTATCCTAGTGTCTAAACTCTTCTCCATGGCTGGACCCCCAAATAATATTCCTTTACGTGCTAAGGGGTATCTAGAGAGTGGGATAGGTTTAATAACTACCCTAACCCTAACGCGTACCCTAACCCTAACGCGTACCCTAACCCTAACCCGTACCCTAATCCTAACCCGTACCCTAAACCGAGCCCTAACCCTAACACTAACCCTAACCCTAACCCTAACCCATACCCTACGCCGTACCCGAACCCCTCCCCGAACCCGTACCCTAAGCCGTACCCTAAGCCTAACCCTAAGCCTAACCCTAACCCTAGGCTACCCTTGACTGCTTCTGCCTCCAATAGATTTCCTAAGCACTAGTGTTTGAAGGAACAGCTTAAAAAGAGAATCCTAATGTGATTTCTTTATAATGGGTGTGTTCCTTATCTTATCCTAGTGTCTAAACTCTTCTCCATGGCTGGACCCCCAAATAATATTCCTTTACATGCTAAGGGGTATCTAGAGAGTGAGATAGGTTTAATAACTACCCTAACCCTAACGCGTACCCTAACCCTAACCCCTACCCTAACCCTAACACGTACCCTAATCCTAACCCGTACCCTGAACCGAGCCCTAACCCTAACACTAACCCTAACCCTAACCCTAACCCATACCCTACGCCGTACCCGAACACCTCCCCGAACCCGTACCCTAAGCCGTACCCTAAGCCTAACCCTAAGCCTAACCCTAACCCTAGGCTACCCTTGACTGCTTCTGCCTCCAATAGATTTCCTAAGCACTAGTGTTTTAAGGAACGGCTTAAAAACAGAATCCTAATGTGATTTCTTTATAATGGGTGTGTTCCTTATCTTATCCTAGTGTCTAAACTCTTCTCCATGGCTGGACCCCCAAATAATATTCCTTTACGTGCTAAGGGGTATCTAGAGAGTGGGATAGGTTTAATAACTACCCTAACCCTAACACGTACCCTAACCCTAACCCCTACCCTAACCCTAACACGTACCCTAATCCTAACCCGTACCCTAAACCGAGCCCTAACCCTAACACTAACCCTAACCCTAACCCTAACCCATACCCTACGCCCTACCCGAACCCCTCCCCGAACCCGTACCCTAAGCCGTACCCTAAGCCTAACCCTAAGCCTAACCCTAACCCTAGGCTACCCTTGACTGCTTCTGCCTCCAATAGATTTCCTAAGCACTAGTGTTTTAAGGAACGGCTTAAAAACAGAATCCTAATGTGATTTCTTTATAATGGGTGTGTTCCTTATCTTATCCTACTGTCTAAACTCTTCTCCATGGCTGGATCCCCAAATAATATTCCTTTACGTGCTAAGGGGTATCTAGAGAGTGGGATAGGTTTAATAACTACCCTAACCCTAACGCGTACCCTAACCCTAACCCCTACCCTAACCCTAACACGTACCCTAATCCTAACCCGTACCCTAAACTGAGCCCTAACCCTAACACTAACCCTAACCCTAACCCTAACCCATACCCTACACCGTACCCGAACCCCTCCCCGAAACCATACCCTAAGCCGTACCCTAAGCCTAACCCTAAGCCTAACCCTAACCCTAGGCTACCCTTGACTGCTTCTGCCTCCAATAGATTTCCTAAGCACTAGTGTTTGAAGGAACAGCTTAAAAAGAGAATCCTAATGTGATTTCTTTATAATGGGTGTGTTCCTTATCTTATCCTAGTGTCTAAACTCTTCTCCATGGCTGGACCCCCAAATAATATTCCTTTACGTGCTAAGGGGTATCTAGAGAGTGGGATAGGTTTAATAACTACCCTAACCCTAACGCGTACCCTAACCCTAACCCCTACCCTAACCCTAACCCTTACC
Source organism: Balaenoptera ricei (assembly GCF_028023285.1). NCBI lineage: Eukaryota > Metazoa > Chordata > Mammalia > Artiodactyla > Balaenopteridae > Balaenoptera > Balaenoptera ricei. The sequence continues at coordinate 29,778 of NW_026777702.1, forward strand.
CTAATCCTAACCCGTACCCTAAACCGAGCCCTAACCCTAACACTAACCCTAACCCTAACCCTAACCCATACCCTACGCCGTACCCGAACCCCTCCCCGAACCCGTACCCTAAGCCGTACCCTAAGCCTAACCCTAAGCCTAACCCTAACCCTAGGCTACCCTTGACTGCTTCTGCCTCCAATAGATTTCCTAAGCACTAGTGTTTGAAGGAACAGCTTAAAAAGAGAATCCTAATGTGATTTCTTTATAATGGGTGTGTTCCTTATCTTATCCTAGTGTCTAAACTCTTCTCCATGGCTGGACCCCCAAATAATATTCCTTTACATGCTAAGGGGTATCTAGAGAGTGAGATAGGTTTAATAACTACCCTAACCCTAACGCGTACCCTAACCCTAACCCCTACCCTAACCCTAAAACGTACCCTAATCCTAACCCGTACACAAAACCGAGCCCTAACCCTAACTCAAACCCTATCCCTAACCCTAACCCATACCCTACGCCGTACCCGAACCCCTCCCCGAACCCGTACCCTAAGCCGTACCCTAACCCTAACCCTAAGCCTAACCCTAACCCTAGGCTACCCTTGACTGCTTCTGCCTCCAATAGATTTCCTAAGCACTAGTGTTTGAAGGAACAGCTTAAAAAGAGAATCCTAATGTGATTTCTTTATAATGGGTGTGTTCCTTATCTTATCTTGGTGTCTAAACTCTTCTCCATGGCTGGACCCGCAAATAATATTCCTTTACGTGCTAAGGGGTATCTAGAGAGTGGGATAGGTTTACTAACTACCCTAACCCTAATGCGTACCCTAACCCTAACCCCTACCCTAACCCTAACACGTACCCTAATCCTAACCCGTACCCTAAACCGAGCCCTAACCCTAACACCAACCCTAACCCTAACCCTAAACCATACCCTACGCCGTACCCGAACCCCTCCCCGAACCCCTACCCTAAGCCTAACCCTAACCCTAACCCTAAGCCTAACCCTAACCCTAGGCTACCCTTGACTGCTTCTGCCTCCAATAGATTTCCTAAGCACTAGTGTTTCAAGGAACAACTTAAAAAGAGAATCCTAATGTGATTTCTTTATAATGTATGTGTTCCTTATTTTATCCTAGTGTCTAAACTCTTCTCCATGGCTGGACCCGCAAATAATATTCCTTTACGTGCTAAGGGGTATCTAGAGAGTGGGATAGGTTTAATAACTACCCTAACCCTAACGCGTACCCTAACCCTAACCCCTACCCTAACCCTAACACGTACCCTAATCCTAACCCGTACCCTAAACCGAGCCCTAACCCTAACACTAACCCTAAACCTAACCCTAACCCATACCCTACACCGTACCCGAACCCCTCCCCAAACCCGTACCCTAAGCCGTACCCTAAGCCTAACCCTAAGCCTAACCCTAACCCTAGGCTACCCTTGACTGCTTCTGCCTCCAACAGATTTCCTAAGCACTAATGTTTGAAGGAAAAGCTTAAAAAGAGAATCCTAATGTGATTTCTTTATAATGGGTGTGTTCCTTATCTTATCCTAGTGTCTAAACTCTTCTCCATGGCTGGACCCCCAAATAATATTCCTTTACGTGCTAAGGGGTATCTAGAGAGTGGGATAGGTTTAATAACTACCCTAACCCTAACGCGTACCCTAACCCTAACCCCTACCCTAACCCTAAAACGTACCCTAATCCTAACCCGTACACTAAACCGAGCCCTAACCCTAACTCAAACCCTAACCCTAACCTATACCCTACGCCGTACCCGAACCCCTCCCCGAACCCGTACCCTAAGCCGTACCCTAAGCCTAACCCTAAGCCTAACCCTAACCCTAGGCTACCCTTGACTGCTTCTGCCTCCAATAGATTTCCTAAGCACTAGTGTTTGAAGGAACAGCTTAAAAAGAGAATCCTAATGTGATTTCTTTATAATGGGTGTGTTCCTTATCTTATCCTAGTGTCTAAACTCTTCTCCATGGCTGGACCCCCAAATAATATTCCTTTACGTGCTAAGGGGTATCTAGAGAGTGGGATAGGTTTAATAACTTCCCTAACCCTAATGCGTACCCTAACCCTAACCCCTACCCTAACCCTAACACGTACCCTAATCCTAACCCGTACCCTAAACCGAGCCCTAACCCTAACACGAACCCTAACCCTAACCCTAACCCATACCCTACGCCGTACCCGAACCCCTCCCCGAACCCCTACCCTAAGCCGTACCCTAACCCTAAACCTAAGCCTAACCCTAACCCTAGGCTACCCTTGACTCCTTCTGCCTCCAATAGATTTCCTAAGCACTAGTGTTTTAAGGAACAGCTTAAAAAGCGAATCCTAATGTGATTTCTTTATAATGTATGTGTTCCTTATTTTATCCTAGTGTCTAAACTCTTCTCCATGGCTGGACCCGCAAATAATATTCCTTTACGTGCTAAGGGGTATCTAGAGAGTGGGATAGGTTTAATAACTACCCTAACCCTAACGCGTACCCTAACCCTAACCCCTACCCTAACCCTAACACGTACCCTAATCCTAACCCGTACCCTAAACCGAGCCCTAACCCTAACACTAACCCTAAACCTAACCCTACCCCATACCCTACACCGTACCCGAACCCCTCCCCAAACCCGTACCCTAAGCCGTACCCTAAGCCTAACCCTAAGCCTAACCCTAACCCTAGGCTACCCTTGACTGCTTCTGCCTCCAACAGATTTCCTAAGCACTAGTGTTTGAAGGAACAGCTTAAAAAGAGAATCCTAATGTGATTTCTTTATAATGGGTGTGTTCCTTATCTTATCCTAGTGTCTAAACTCTTCTCCATGGCTGGACCCCCAAATAATATTCCTTTACGTGCTAAGGGGTATCTAGAGAGTGGGATAGGTTTAATAACTACCCTAACCCTAACACGTACCCTAACCCTAACCCCTACCCTAACCCTAACACGTACCCTAATCCTAACCCGTACCCTGAACCGAGCCCTAACCCTAACACTAACCCTAACCCTAACCCTAACCCATACCCTACGCCGTACCCGAACCCCTCCCCGAACCCGTACCCTAAGCCGTACCCTAAGCCTAACCCTAAGCCTAACCCTAACCCTAGGCTACCCTTGACTGCTTCTGCCTCCAATAGATTTCCTAAGCACTAGTGTTTTAAGGAACGGCTTAAAAACAGAATCCTAATGTGATTTCTTTATAATGGGTGTGTTCCTTATCTTATCCTAGTGTCTAAACTCTTCTCCATGGCTGGACCCCAAAATAATATTCCTTTACGTGCTAAGGGGTATCTAGAGAGTGGGATAGGTTTAATAACTACCCTAACCCTAACGCGTACCCTAACCCTAACCCCTACCCTAACCCTAACCCGTACCCTAATCCTAACCCGTACCCTAAACCGAGCCCTAACCCTAACACTAACCCTAACCCTAACCCTAACCCATACCCTACGCCGTACCCGAACCCCTCCCCGAACCCGTACCCTAAGCCGTACCCTAAGCCTAACCCTAAGCCTAACCCTAACCCTAGGCTACCCTTGACTGCTTCTGCCTCCAATAGATTTCCTAAGCACTAGTGTTTGAAGGAACAGCTTAAAAAGAGAATCCTAATGTGATTTCTTTATAATGGGTGTGTTCCTTATCTTATCCTAGTGTCTAAACTCTTCTCCATGGCTGGACCCGCAAATAATATTCCTTTACGTGCTAAGGGGTATCTAGAGAGTGGGATAGGTTTACTAACTACCCTAACCCTAATGCGTACCCTAACCCTAACCCCTACCCTAACCCTAACACGTACCCTAATCCTAACCCGTACCCTAAACCGAGCCCTAACCCTAACACTAACCCTAACCCTAACCCTAACCCATACCCTACGCCGTACCCGAACCCCTCCCCGAACCCGTACCCTAAGCCGTACCCTAAGCCTAACCCTAAGCCTAACCCTAACCCTAGGCTACCCTTGACTGCTTCTGCCTCCAATAGATTTCCTAAGCACTAGTGTTTGAAGGAACAGCTTAAAAAGAGAATCCTAATGTGATTTCTTTATAATGGGTGTGTTCCTTATCTTATCCTAGTGTCTAAACTCTTCTCCATGGCTGGACCCCCAAATAATATTCCTTTACGTGCTAAGGGGTATCTAGAGAGTGGGATAGGTTTAATAACTACCCTAACCCTAACGCGTACCATAACCCTAACCCCTACCCTAACCCTAACCCGTACACTAAACCGAGCCCTAACCCTAACTCAAACCCTAACCCTAACCCTAACCCATACCCTACGCCGTACCCGAACCCCTCCCCGAACCCGTAGCCTAAGCCGTACCCTAAGCCTAACCCTAAGCCTAACCCTAACCCTAGGCTACCCTTGACTGCTTCTGCCTCCAATAGATTTCCTAAGCACTAGTGTTTGAAGCAACAGCTTAAAAAGAGAATCCTAATGTGATTTCTTTATAATGGGTGTGTTCCTTATCTTATCCTAGTGTCTAAACTCTTCTCCATGGCTGGACCCCCAAATAATATTCCTTTACGTGGTAAGGGGTATCTAGAGAGTGGGATAGGTTTAATAACTACCCTAACCCTAACACGTACCCTAACCCTAACCCCTACACTAACCCTAACACGTACCCTAATCCTAACCCGTACCCTGAACCGAGCCCTAACCCTAACACTAACCCTAACCCTAACCCTAACCCATACCCTACGCCGTACCCGAACCCCTCCCCGAACCCGTACCCTAAGCCGTACCCTAAGCCTAACCCTAAGCCTAACCCTAACCCTAGGCTACCCTTGACTGCTTCTGCCTCCAATAGATTTCCTAAGCACTAGTGTTTTAAGGAACGGCTTAAAAACAGAATCCTAATGTGATTTCTTTATAATGGGTGTGTTCCTTATCTTATCCTAGTGTCTAAACTCTTCTCCATGGCTGGACCCCCATATAATATTCCTTTACGTGCTAAGGGGTATCTAGAGAGTGGGATAGGTTTAATAACTACCCTAACCCTAACGCATACCCTAACCCTAACCCCTACCCTAACCCTAACCCGTACCCTAATCCTAACCCGTACCCTAAACTGAGCCCTAACCCTAACACTAACCCTAACCCTAACCCTAACCCATACCCTACACCGTACCCGAACCCCTCCCCGAAACCGTACCCTAAGCCGTACCCTAACCCTAACCCTAAGCCTAACCCTAACCCTAGGCTACCCTTGACTGCTTCTGCCTCCAATAGATTTCCTAAGCACTAGTGTTTGAAGGAACAGCTTAAAAAGAGAATCCTAATGTGATTTCTTTATAATGGGTGTGTTCCTTATCTTATCCTAGTGTCTAAACTCTTCTCCATGGCTGGACCCCCAAATAATATTCATTTACGTGCTAAGGGGTATCTAGAGAGTGGGATAGGTTTAATAACTACCCTAACCCTAACGCGTACCCTAACCCTAACCCCTACCCTAACCCTAAAACGTACCCTAATCCTAACCCGTACACTAAACCGAGCCCTAACCCTAACTCAAACCCTAACCCTAACCCATACCCTACGCCGTACCCGAACCCCTCCCCGAACCCGTACCCTAAGCCGTACCCTAAGCCTAACCCTAAGCCTAACCCTAACCCTAGGCTACCCTTGACTGCTTCTGCCTCCAATAGATTTCCTAAGCACTAGTGTTTGAAGGAACAGCTTAAAAAGAGAATCCTAATGTGATTTCTTTATAATGGTGTGTTCCTTATCTTATCCTAGTGTCTAAACTCTTCTCCATGGCTGGACCCCCAAATAATATTCCTTTACGTGCTAAGGGGTATCTAGAGAGTGGGATAGGTTTAATAACTACCCTAACCCTAATGCGTACCCTAACCCTAACCCCTACCCTAACCCTAACACGTACCCTAATCCTAACCCGTACCCTAAACCGAGCCCTAACCCTAACACGAACCCTAACCCTAACCCTAACCCATACCCTACGCCGTACCCGAACCCCTCCCCGAACCCCTACCCTAAGCCGTACCCTAACCCTAAACCTAAGCCTAACCCTAACCCTAGGCTACCCTTGACTGCTTCTGCCTCCAATAGATTTCCTAAGCACTAGTGTTTTAAGGAACGGCTTAAAAACAGAATCCTAATGTGATTTCTTTATAATGTATGTGTTCCTTATTTTATCCTAGTGTCTAAACTCTTCTCCATGGCTGGACCCGCAAATAATATTCCTTTACGTGCTAAGGGGTATCTAGAGAGTGGGATAGGTTTAATAACTACCCTAACCCTAACGCGTACCCTAACCCTAACCCCTACCCTAACCCTAACACGTACCCTAATCCTAACCCGTACCCTAAACCGAGCCCTAACCCTAACACTAACCCTAAACCTAACCCTACCCCATACCCTACACCGTACCCGAACCCCTCCCCAAACCTGTACCCTAAGCCGTACCCTAAGCCTAACCCTAAGCCTAACCCTAACCCTAGGCTACCCTTGACTGCTTCTGCCTCCAACAGATTTCCTAAGCACTAGTGTTTGAAGGAACAGCTTAAAAAGAGAATCCTAATGTGATTTCTTTATAATGGGTGTGTTCCTTATCTTATCCTAGTGTCTAAACTCTTCTCCATGGCTGGACCCCCAAATAATATTCCTTTACGTGCTAAGGGGTATCTAGAGAGTGGGATAGGTTTAATAACTACCCTAACCCTAACGCGTACCCTAACCCTAACCCCTACCCTAACCCTAACACGTACCCTAATCCTAACCCGTACCCTAAACCGAGCCCTAACCCTAACACTAACCCTAACCCTAACCCTAACCCATACCCTACGCCGTACCCGAACCCTTCCCCGAACCCGTACCCTAAGCCGTACCCTAAGCGTAACCCTAAGCCTAACCCTAAACCTAGGCTACCCTTGACTGCTTCTGCCTCCAATAGATTTCCTAAGCACTAGTGTTTGAAGGAACAGCTTAAAAAGAGAATCCTAATGTGATTTCTTTATAATGGGTGTGTTCCTTATCTTATCCTAGTGTCTAAACTCTTCTCCATGGCTGGACCCCCAAATAATATTCCTTTACGTGCTAAGGGGTATCTAGAGAGTGGGATAGGTTTAATAACTACCCTAACCCTAACACGTACCCTAACCCTAACCCCTACCCTAACCCTAACACGTACCCTAATCCTAACCCGTACCCTGAACCGAGCCCTAACCCTAACACTAACCCTAACCCTAACCCTAACCCATACCCTACGCCGTACCCGAACACCTCCCCGAACCCGTACCCTAAGCCGTACCCTAAGCCTAACCCTAAGCCTAACCCTAACCCTAGGCTACCCTTGACTGCTTCTGCCTCCAATAGATTTCCTAAGCACTAGTGTTTTAAGGAACGGCTTAAAAACAGAATCCTAATGTGATTTCTTTATAATGGGTGTGTTCCTTATCTTATCCTAGTGTCTAAACTCTTCTCCATGGCTGGACCCCCAAATAATATTCCTTTACGTGCTAAGGGGTATCTAGAGAGTGGGATAGGTTTAATAACTACCCTAACCCTAACACGTACCCTAACCCTAACCCCTACCCTAACCCTAACACGTACCCTAATCCTAACCCGTACCCTGAACCGAGCCCTAACCCTAACACTAACCCTAACCCTAACCCTAACCCATACCCTACGCCGTACCCGAACCCCTCCCGGAACCCGTACCCTAAGCCGTACCCTAAGCCTAACCCTAAGCCTAACCCTAACCCTAGGCTACCCTTGACTGCTTCTGCCTCCAATAGATTTCCTAAGCACTAGTGTTTTAAGGAACGGCTTAAAAACAGAATCCTAATGTGATTTCTTTATAATGGGTGTGTTCCTTATCTTATCCTAGTGTCTAAACTCTTCTCCATGGCTGGACCCCCAAATAATATTCCTTTACGTGCTAAGGGGTATCTAGAGAGTGGGATAGGTTTAATAACTACCCTAACCCTAACGCGTACCCTAACCCTAACCCCTACCCTAACCCTAACACGTACCCTAATCCTAACCCGTACCCTAAACTGAGCCCTAACCCTAACACTAACCCTAACCCTAACCCTAACCCATACCCTACACCGTACCCGAACCCCTCCCCGAAACCATACCCTAAGCCGTACCCTAAGCCTAACCCTAAGCCTAACCCTAACCCTAGGCTACCCTTGACTGCTTCTGCCTCCAATAGATTTCCTAAGCACTAGTGTTTGAAGGAACAGCTTAAAAAGAGAATCCTAATGTGATTTCTTTATAATGGGTGTGTTCCTTATCTTATCCTAGTGTCTAAACTCTTCTCCATGGCTGGACCCCCAAATAATATTCCTTTACGTGCTAAGGGGTATCTAGAGAGTGGGATAGGTTTAATAACTACCCTAACCCTAACGCGTACCCTAACCCTAACGCGTACCCTAACCCTAACCCGTACCCTAATCCTAACCCGTACCCTAAACCGAGCCCTAACCCTAACACTAACCCTAACCCTAACCCTAACCCATACCCTACGCCGTACCCGAACCCCTCCCCGAACCCGTACCCTAAGCCGTACCCTAAGCCTAACCCTAAGCCTAACCCTAACCCTAGGCTACCCTTGACTGCTTCTGCCTCCAATAGATTTCCTAAGCACTAGTGTTTGAAGGAACAGCTTAAAAAGAGAATCCTAATGTGATTTCTTTATAATGGGTGTGTTCCTTATCTTATCCTAGTGTCTAAACTCTTCTCCATGGCTGGACCCCCAAATAATATTCCTTTACATGCTAAGGGGTATCTAGAGAGTGAGATAGGTTTAATAACTACCCTAACCCTAACGCGTACCCTAACCCTAACCCCTACCCTAACCCTAACACGTACCCTAATCCTAACCCGTACCCTGAACCGAGCCCTAACCCTAACACTAACCCTAACCCTAACCCTAACCCATACCCTACGCCGTACCCGAACACCTCCCCGAACCCGTACCCTAAGCCGTACCCTAAGCCTAACCCTAAGCCTAACCCTAACCCTAGGCTACCCTTGACTGCTTCTGCCTCCAATAGATTTCCTAAGCACTAGTGTTTTAAGGAACGGCTTAAAAACAGAATCCTAATGTGATTTCTTTATAATGGGTGTGTTCCTTATCTTATCCTAGTGTCTAAACTCTTCTCCATGGCTGGACCCCCAAATAATATTCCTTTACGTGCTAAGGGGTATCTAGAGAGTGGGATAGGTTTAATAACTACCCTAACCCTAACACGTACCCTAACCCTAACCCCTACCCTAACCCTAACACGTACCCTAATCCTAACCCGTACCCTAAACCGAGCCCTAACCCTAACACTAACCCTAACCCTAACCCTAACCCATACCCTACGCCCTACCCGAACCCCTCCCCGAACCCGTACCCTAAGCCGTACCCTAAGCCTAACCCTAAGCCTAACCCTAACCCTAGGCTACCCTTGACTGCTTCTGCCTCCAATAGATTTCCTAAGCACTAGTGTTTTAAGGAACGGCTTAAAAACAGAATCCTAATGTGATTTCTTTATAATGGGTGTGTTCCTTATCTTATCCTACTGTCTAAACTCTTCTCCATGGCTGGATCCCCAAATAATATTCCTTTACGTGCTAAGGGGTATCTAGAGAGTGGGATAGGTTTAATAACTACCCTAACCCTAACGCGTACCCTAACCCTAACCCCTACCCTAACCCTAACACGTACCCTAATCCTAACCCGTACCCTAAACTGAGCCCTAACCCTAACACTAACCCTAACCCTAACCCTAACCCATACCCTACACCGTACCCGAACCCCTCCCCGAAACCATACCCTAAGCCGTACCCTAAGCCTAACCCTAAGCCTAACCCTAACCCTAGGCTACCCTTGACTGCTTCTGCCTCCAATAGATTTCCTAAGCACTAGTGTTTGAAGGAACAGCTTAAAAAGAGAATCCTAATGTGATTTCTTTATAATGGGTGTGTTCCTTATCTTATCCTAGTGTCTAAACTCTTCTCCATGGCTGGACCCCCAAATAATATTCCTTTACGTGCTAAGGGGTATCTAGAGAGTGGGATAGGTTTAATAACTACCCTAACCCTAACGCGTACCCTAACCCTAACCCCTACCCTAACCCTAACCCGTACCCTAATCCTAACCCGTACCCTAAACCGAGCCCTAACCCTAACACTAACCCTAACCCTAACCCTAACCCATACCCTACGCCGTACCCGAACCCCTCCCCGAACCCGTACCCTAAGCCGTACCCTAAGCCTAACCCTAAGCCTAACCCTAACCCTAGGCTACCCTTGACTGCTTCTGCCTCCAATAGATTTCCTAAGCACTAGTGTTTGAAGGAACAGCTTAAAAAGAGAATCCTAATGTGATTTCTTTATAATGGGTGTGTTCCTTATCTTATCCTAGTGTCTAAACTCTTCTCCATGGCTGGACCCCCAAATAATATTCCTTTACATGCTAAGGGGTATCTAGAGAGTGAGATAGGTTTAATAACTACCCTAACCCTAACGCGTACCCTAACCCTAACCCCTACCCTAACCCTAAAACGTACCCTAATCCTAACCCGTACACAAAACCGAGCCCTAACCCTAACTCAAACCCTATCCCTAACCCTAACCCATACCCTACGCCGTACCCGAACCCCTCCCCGAACCCGTACCCTAAGCCGTACCCTAACCCTAACCCTAAGCCTAACCCTAACCCTAGGCTACCCTTGACTGCTTCTGCCTCCAATAGATTTCCTAAGCACTAGTGTTTGAAGGAACAGCTTAAAAAGAGAATCCTAATGTGATTTCTTTATAATGGGTGTGTTCCTTATCTTATCTTGGTGTCTAAACTCTTCTCCATGGCTGGACCCGCAAATAATATTCCTTTACGTGCTAAGGGGTATCTAGAGAGTGGGATAGGTTTACTAACTACCCTAACCCTAATGCGTACCCTAACCCTAACCCCTACCCTAACCCTAACACGTACCCTAATCCTAACCCGTACCCTAAACCGAGCCCTAACCCTAACACCAACCCTAACCCTAACCCTAAACCATACCCTACGCCGTACCCGAACCCCTCCCCGAACCCCTACCCTAAGCCTAACCCTAACCCTAACCCTAAGCCTAACCCTAACCCTAGGCTACCCTTGACTGCTTCTGCCTCCAATAGATTTCCTAAGCACTAGTGTTTCAAGGAACAACTTAAAAAGAGAATCCTAATGTGATTTCTTTATAATGTATGTGTTCCTTATTTTATCCTAGTGTCTAAACTCTTCTCCATGGCTGGACCCGCAAATAATATTCCTTTACGTGCTAAGGGGTATCTAGAGAGTGGGATAGGTTTAATAACTACCCTAACCCTAACGCGTACCCTAACCCTAACCCCTACCCTAACCCTAACACGTACCCTAATCCTAACCCGTACCCTAAACCGAGCCCTAACCCTAACACTAACCCTAAACCTAACCCTAACCCATACCCTACACCGTACCCGAACCCCTCCCCAAACCCGTACCCTAAGCCGTACCCTAAGCCTAACCCTAAGCCTAACCCTAACCCTAGGCTACCCTTGACTGCTTCTGCCTCCAACAGATTTCCTAAGCACTAATGTTTGAAGGAAAAGCTTAAAAAGAGAATCCTAATGTGATTTCTTTATAATGGGTGTGTTCCTTATCTTATCCTAGTGTCTAAACTCTTCTCCATGGCTGGACCCCCAAATAATATTCCTTTACGTGCTAAGGGGTATCTAGAGAGTGGGATAGGTTTAATAACTACCCTAACCCTAACGCGTACCCTAACCCTAACCCCTACCATAACCCTAACACTTACCCTAATCCTAACCCGTACCCTAAACCGAGCCCTAACCCTAACACTAACCCTAACCCTAACCCTAACCCATACCCTACGCCGTACCCGAACCCCTCCCCGAACCCGTAGCCTAAGCCGTACCCTAAGCCTAACCCTAAGCCTAACCCTAACCCTAGGCTACCCTTGACTGCTTCTGCCTCCAATAGATTTCCTAAGCACTAGTGTTTGAAGGAACAGCTTAAAAAGAGAATCCTAATGTGATTTCTTTATAATGGGTGTGTTCCTTATCTTATCCTAGTGTCTAAACTCTTCTCCATGGCTGGACCCCCAAATAATATTCCTTTACGTGCTAAGGGGTATCTAGAGAGTGGGATAGGTTTAATAACTATCCTAACCCTAACGCGTACCCTAACCCTAACCCCTACCCTAACCCTAACACGTACCCTAATCCTAACCCGTATCCTAAACCGACCCCTAACCCAAACACTAACCCTATCCCTAACCCTAACCCATACCCTACGCCGTACCCGAACCCCTACCCGAACCCGTACCCTAAGCCGTACCCTAACCCTAACCCTAAGCCTAACCCTAACCCTAGGCTACCCTTGACTGCTTCTGCCTCCAATAGATTTCCTAAGCACTAGTGTTTTAAGGAACAGCTTAAAAAGAGAATCCTAATGTGATTTCTTTATAATGGGTGTGTTCCTTATCTTATCCTAGTGTCTAAACTCTTCTCCATGGCTGGACCCCCAAATAATATTCCTTTACGTGCTAAGGGGTATCTAGAGAGTGGGATAGGTTTAATAACTACCCTAACCCTAATGCGTACCCTAACCCTAACCCCTACCCTAACCCTAACACGTACCCTAATCCTAACCCGTACCCTGAACCGAGCCCTAACCCTAACACTAACCCTAACCCTAACCCTAACCCATACCCTACGCCGTACCCGAACCCCTCCCCGAACCCGTACCCTAAGCCGTACCCTAAGCCTAACCCTAAGCCTAACCCTAACCCTAGGCTACCCTTGACTGCTTCTGCCTCCAATAGATTTCCTAAGCACTAGTGTTTGAAGGAACAGCTTAAAAAGAGAATCCTAATGTGATTTCTTTATAATGGGTGTGTTCCTTATCTTATCCTAGTGTCTAAACTCTTCTCCATGGCTGGACCCCCAAATAATATTCCTTTACATGCTAAGGGGTATCTAGAGAGTGGGATAGGTTTAATAACTACCCTAACCCTAACGCGTACCCTAACCCTAACCCCTACCCTAACCCTAAAACGTACCCTAATCCTAACCCGTACACTAAACCGAGCCCTAACCCTAACTCAAACCCTAACCCTAACCCTAACCCACACCCTACGCCGTACCCGAACCCCTCCCCGAACCCGTAGCCTAAGCCGTACCCTAAGCCTAACCCTAACCCTAGGCTACCCTTGACTGCTTCTGCCTCCAATAGATTTCCTAAGCACTAGTGTTTGAAGGAACAGCTTAAAAAGAGAATCCTAATGTGATTTCTTTATAATGGGTGTGTTCCTTATCTTATCCTAGTGTCTAAACTCTTCTCCATGGCTGGACCCCCAAATAATATTCCTTTACGTGCTAAGGGGTATCTAGAGAGTGGGATAGGTTTAATAACTACCCTAACCCTAACACGTACCCTAACCCTAACCCCTACCCTAACCCTAACACGTACCCTAATCCTAACCCGTATCCTAAACCGACCCCTAACCCAAACACTAACCCTATCCCTAACCCTAACCCATACCCTACGCCGTACCCGAACCCCTACCCGAACCCGTACCCTAAGCCGTACCCTAACCCTAACCCTAAGCCTAACCCTAACCCTAGGCTACCCTTGACTGCTTCTGCCTCCAATAGATTTCCTAAGCACTAGTGTTTTAAGGAACAGCTTAAAAAGAGAATCCTAATGTGATTTCTTTATAATGGGTGTGTTCCTTATCTTATCCTAGTGTCTAAACTCTTCTCCATGGCTGGACCCCCAAATAATATTCCTTTACGTGCTAAGGGGTATCTAGAGAGTGGGATAGGTTTAATAACTACCCTAACCCTAATGCGTACCCTAACCCTAACCCCTACCCTAACCCTAACACGTACCCTAATCCTAACCCGTACCCTGAACCGAGCCCTAACCCTAACACTAACCCTAACCCTAACCCTAACCCATACCCTACGCCGTACCCGAACCCCTCCCCGAACCCGTACCCTAAGCCGTACCCTAAGCCTAACCCTAAGCCTAACCCTAACCCTAGGCTACCCTTGACTGCTTCTGCCTCCAATAGATTTCCTAAGCACTAGTGTTTGAAGGAACAGCTTAAAAAGAGAATCCTAATGTGATTTCTTTATAATGGGTGTGTTCCTTATCTTATCCTAGTGTCTAAACTCTTCTCCATGGCTGGACCCCCAAATAATATTCCTTTACATGCTAAGGGGTATCTAGAGAGTGGGATAGGTTTAATAACTACCCTAACCCTAACGCGTACCCTAACCCTAACCCCTACCCTAACCCTAAAACGTACCCTAATCCTAACCCGTACACTAAACCGAGCCCTAACCCTAACTCAAACCCTAACCCTAACCCTAACCCACACCCTACGCCGTACCCGAACCCCTCCCCGAACCCGTAGCCTAAGCCGTACCCTAAGCCTAACCCTAACCCTAGGCTACCCTTGACTGCTTCTGCCTCCAATAGATTTCCTAAGCACTAGTGTTTGAAGGAACAGCTTAAAAAGAGAATCCTAATGTGATTTCTTTATAATGGGTGTGTTCCTTATCTTATCCTAGTGTCTAAACTCTTCTCCATGGCTGGACCCCCAAATAATATTCCTTTACGTGCTAAGGGGTATCTAGAGAGTGGGATAGGTTTAATAACTACCCTAACCCTAACACGTACCCTAACCCTAACCCCTACCCTAACCCTAACACGTACCCTAATCCTAACCCGTACCCTGAACCGAGCCCTAACCCTAACACTAACCCTAACCCTAACCCTAACCCATACCCTACACCGTACCCGAACCCCTCCCCGAACCCGTAGCCTAAGCCGTACCCTAAGCCTAACCCTAAGCCTAACCCTAACCCTAGGCTACCCTTGACTGCTTCTGCCTCCAATAGATTTCCTAAGCACTAGTGTTTGAAGGAACAGCTTAAAAAGAGAATCCTAATGTGATTTCTTTATAATGGGTGTGTTCCTTATCTTATCCTAGTGTCTAAACTCTTCTCCATGGCTGGACCCCCAAATAATATTCCTTTACGTGATAAGGGGTATCTAGAGAGTGGGATAGGTTTAATAACTACCCTAACCCTAACGCGTACCCTAACCCTAACCCCTACCCTAACCCTAACCCGTACCCTAATCCTAACCCGTACCCTAAACCGAGCCCTAACCCTAACACTAACCCTAACCCTAACCCTAACCCATACCCTACGCCGTACCCGAACCCCTCCCCGAACCCGTACCCTAAGCCGTACCCTAAGCCTAACCCTAAGCCTAACCCTAACCCTAGGCTACCCTTGACTGCTTCTGCCTCCAATAGATTTCCTAAGCACTAGTGTTTGAAGGAACAGCTTAAAAAGAGAATCCTAATGTGATTTCTTTATAATGGGTGTGTTCCTTATCTTATCCTAGTGTCTAAACTCTTCTCCATGGCTGGACCCCCAAATAATATTCCTTTACATGCTAAGGGGTATCTAGAGAGTGGGATAGGTTTAATAACTACCCTAACCCTAACGCATACCCTAACCCTAACCCCTACCCTAACCCTAAAACGTACCCTAATCCTAACCCGTACACTAAACCGAGCCCTAACCCTAACTCAAACCCTAACCCTAACCCTAACCCATACCCTACGCCGTACCCGAACCCCTCCCCGAACCCGTACCCTAAGCCGTACCCTAACCCTAACCCTAAGCCTAATCCTAACCCTAGGCTACCCTTGACTGCTTCTGCCTCCAATAGATTTCCTAAGCACTAGTGTTTGAAGGAACAGCTTAAAAAGAGAATCCTAATGTGATTTCTTTATAATGGGTGTGTTCCTTATCTTATCCTAGTGTCTAAACTCTTCTCCATGGCTGGACCCCCAAATAATATTCCTTTACGTGCTAAGGGGTATCTAGAGAGTGGGATAGGTTTAATAACTACCCTAACCCTAACGCGTACCATAACCCTAACCCCTACCCTAACCCTAACCCGTACACTAAACCGAGCCCTAACCCTAACTCAAACCCTAACCCTAACCCTAACCCATACCCTACGCCGTACCCGAACCCCTCCCCGAACCCGTAGCCTAAGCCGTACCCTAAGCCTAACCCTAAGCCTAACCCTAACCCTAGGCTACCCTTGACTGCTTCTGCCTCCAATAGATTTCCTAAGCACTAGTGTTTGAAGCAACAGCTTAAAAAGAGAATCCTAATGTGATTTCTTTATAATGGGTGTGTTCCTTATCTTATCCTAGTGTCTAAACTCTTCTCCATGGCTGGACCCCCAAATAATATTCCTTTACGTGGTAAGGGGTATCTAGAGAGTGGGATAGGTTTAATAACTACCCTAACCCTAACACGTACCCTAACCCTAACCCCTACACTAACCCTAACACGTACCCTAATCCTAACCCGTACCCTGAACCGAGCCCTAACCCTAACACTAACCCTAACCCTAACCCTAACCCATACCCTACGCCGTACCCGAACCCCTCCCCGAACCCGTACCCTAAGCCGTACCCTAAGCCTAACCCTAAGCCTAACCCTAACCCTAGGCTACCCTTGACTGCTTCTGCCTCCAATAGATTTCCTAAGCACTAGTGTTTTAAGGAACGGCTTAAAAACAGAATCCTAATGTGATTTCTTTATAATGGGTGTGTTCCTTATCTTATCCTAGTGTCTAAACTCTTCTCCATGGCTGGACCCCCATATAATATTCCTTTACGTGCTAAGGGGTATCTAGAGAGTGGGATAGTTTAATAACTACCCTAACCCTAACGCATACCCTAACCCTAACCCCTACCCTAACCCTAACCCGTACCCTAATCCTAACCCGTACCCTAAACTGAGCCCTAACCCTAACACTAACCCTAACCCTAACCCTAACCCATACCCTACACCGTACCCGAACCCCTCCCCGAAACCGTACCCTAAGCCGTACCCTAACCCTAACCCTAAGCCTAACCCTAACCCTAGGCTACCCTTGACTGCTTCTGCCTCCAATAGATTTCCTAAGCACTAGTGTTTGAAGGAACAGCTTAAAAAGAGAATCCTAATGTGATTTCTTTATAATGGGTGTGTTCCTTATCTTATCCTAGTGTCTAAACTCTTCTCCATGGCTGGACCCCCAAATAATATTCATTTACGTGCTAAGGGGTATCTAGAGAGTGGGATAGGTTTAATAACTACCCTAACCCTAACGCGTACCCTAACCCTAACCCCTACCCTAACCCTAAAACGTACCCTAATCCTAACCCGTACACTAAACCGAGCCCTAACCCTAACTCAAACCCTAACCCTAACCCATACCCTACGCCGTACCCGAACCCCTCCCCGAACCCGTACCCTAAGCCGTACCCTAAGCCTAACCCTAAGCCTAACCCTAACCCTAGGCTACCCTTGACTGCTTCTGCCTCCAATAGATTTCCTAAGCACTAGTGTTTGAAGGAACAGCTTAAAAAGAGAATCCTAATGTGATTTCTTTATAATGGTGTGTTCCTTATCTTATCCTAGTGTCTAAACTCTTCTCCATGGCTGGACCCCCAAATAATATTCCTTTACGTGCTAAGGGGTATCTAGAGAGTGGGATAGGTTTAATAACTACCCTAACCCTAATGCGTACCCTAACCCTAACCCCTACCCTAACCCTAACACGTACCCTAATCCTAACCCGTACCCTAAACCGAGCCCTAACCCTAACACGAACCCTAACCCTAACCCTAACCCATACCCTACGCCGTACCCGAACCCCTCCCCGAACCCCTACCCTAAGCCGTACCCTAACCCTAAACCTAAGCCTAACCCTAACCCTAGGCTACCCTTGACTGCTTCTGCCTCCAATAGATTTCCTAAGCACTAGTGTTTTAAGGAACAGCTTAAAAAGCGAATCCTAATGTGATTTCTTTATAATGTATGTGTTCCTTATTTTATCCTAGTGTCTAAACTCTTCTCCATGGCTGGACCCGCAAATAATATTCCTTTACGTGCTAAGGGGTATCTAGAGAGTGGGATAGGTTTAATAACTACCCTAACCCTAACGCGTACCCTAACCCTAACCCCTACCCTAACCCTAACACGTACCCTAATCCTAACCCGTACCCTAAACCGAGCCCTAACCCTAACACTAACCCTAAACCTAACCCTACCCCATACCCTACACCGTACCCGAACCCCTCCCCAAACCCGTACCCTAAGCCGTACCCTAAGCCTAACCCTAAGCCTAACCCTAACCCTAGGCTACCCTTGACTGCTTCTGCCTCCAACAGATTTCCTAAGCACTAGTGTTTGAAGGAACAGCTTAAAAAGAGAATCCTAATGTGATTTCTTTATAATGGGTGTGTTCCTTATCTTATCCTAGTGTCTAAACTCTTCTCCATGGCTGGACCCCCAAATAATATTCCTTTACGTGCTAAGGGGTATCTAGAGAGTGGGATAGGTTTAATAACTACCCTAACCCTAACGCGTACCCTAACCCTAACCCCTACCCTAACCCTAACACGTACCCTAATCCTAACCCGTACCCTAAACCGAGCCCTAACCCTAACACTAACCCTAACCCTAACCCTAACCCATACCCTACGCCGTACCCGAACCCTTCCCCGAACCCGTACCCTAAGCCGTACCCTAAGCGTAACCCTAAGCCTAACCCTAAACCTAGGCTACCCTTGACTGCTTCTGCCTCCAATAGATTTCCTAAGCACTAGTGTTTGAATGAACAGCTTAAAAAGAGAATCCTAATGTGATTTCTTTATAATGGGTGTGTTCCTTATCTTATCCTAGTGTCTAAACTCTTCTCCATGGCTGGACCCCCAAATAATATTCCTTTACGTGCTAAGGGGTATCTAGAGAGTGGGATAGGTTTAATAACTACCCTAACCCTAACACGTACCCTAACCCTAACCCCTACCCTAACCCTAACACGTACCCTAATCCTAACCCGTACCCTGAACCGAGCCCTAACCCTAACACTAACCCTAACCCTAACCCTAACCCATACCCTACGCCGTACCCGAACACCTCCCCGAACCCGTACCCTAAGCCGTACCCTAAGCCTAACCCTAAGCCTAACCCTAACCCTAGGCTACCCTTGACTGCTTCTGCCTCCAATAGATTTCCTAAGCACTAGTGTTTTAAGGAACGGCTTAAAAACAGAATCCTAATGTGATTTCTTTATAATGGGTGTGTTCCTTATCTTATCCTAGTGTCTAAACTCTTCTCCATGGCTGGACCCCCAAATAATATTCCTTTACGTGCTAAGGGGTATCTAGAGAGTGGGATAGGTTTAATAACTACCCTAACCCTAACACGTACCCTAACCCTAACCCCTACCCTAAACCTAACACGTACCCTAATCCTAACCCGTACCCTGAACCGAGCCCTAACCCTAACACTAACCCTAACCCTAACCCTAACCCATACCCTACGCCGTACCCGAACCCCTCCCGGAACCCGTACCCTAAGCCGTACCCTAAGCCTAACCCTAAGCCTAACCCTAACCCTAGGCTACCCTTGACTGCTTCTGCCTCCAATAGATTTCCTAAGCACTAGTGTTTTAAGGAACGGCTTAAAAACAGAATCCTAATGTGATTTCTTTATAATGGGTGTGTTCCTTATCTTATCCTAGTGTCTAAACTCTTCTCCATGGCTGGACCCCCAAATAATATTCCTTTACGTGCTAAGGGGTATCTAGAGAGTGGGATAGGTTTAATAACTACCCTAACCCTAACGCGTACCCTAACCCTAACCCCTACCCTAACCCTAACACGTACCCTAATCCTAACCCGTACCCTAAACTGAGCCCTAACCCTAACACTAACCCTAACCCTAACCCTAACCCATACCCTACACTGTACCCGAACCCCTCCCCGAAACCATACCCTAAGCCGTACCCTAAGCCTAACCCTAAGCCTAACCCTAACCCTAGGCTACCCTTGACTGCTTCTGCCTCCAATAGATTTCCTAAGCACTAGTGTTTGAAGGAACAGCTTAAAAAGAGAATCCTAATGTGATTTCTTTATAATGGGTGTGTTCCTTATCTTATCCTAGTGTCTAAACTCTTCTCCATGGCTGGACCCCCAAATAATATTCCTTTACGTGCTAAGGGGTATCTAGAGAGTGGGATAGGTTTAATAACTACCCTAACCCTAACGCGTACCCTAACCCTAACGCGTACCCTAACCCTAACCCGTACCCTAATCCTAACCCGTACCCTAAACCGAGCCCTAACCCTAACACTAACCCTAACCCTAACCCTAACCCATACCCTACGCCGTACCCGAACCCCTCCCCGAACCCGTACCCTAAGCCGTACCCTAAGCCTAACCCTAAGCCTAACCCTAACCCTAGGCTACCCTTGACTGCTTCTGCCTCCAATAGATTTCCTAAGCACTAGTGTTTGAAGGAACAGCTTAAAAAGAGAATCCTAATGTGATTTCTTTATAATGGGTGTGTTCCTTATCTTATCCTAGTGTCTAAACTCTTCTCCATGGCTGGACCCCCAAATAATATTCCTTTACATGCTAAGGGGTATCTAGAGAGTGAGATAGGTTTAATAACTACCCTAACCCTAACGCGTACCCTAACCCTAACCCCTACCCTAACCCTAACACGTACCCTAATCCTAACCCGTACCCTGAACCGAGCCCTAACCCTAACACTAACCCTAACCCTAACCCTAACCCATACCCTACGCCGTACCCGAACACCTCCCCGAACCCGTACCCTAAGCCGTACCCTAAGCCTAACCCTAAGCCTAACCCTAACCCTAGGCTACCCTTGACTGCTTCTGCCTCCAATAGATTTCCTAAGCACTAGTGTTTTAAGGAACGGCTTAAAAACAGAATCCTATTGTGATTTCTTTATAATGGGTGTGTTCCTTATCTTATCCTAGTGTCTAAACTCTTCTCCATGGCTGGACCCCCAAATAATATTCCTTTACGTGCTAAGGGGTATCTAGAGAGTGGGATAGGTTTAATAACTACCCTAACCCTAACACGTACCCTAACCCTAACCCCTACCCTAACCCTAACACGTACCCTAATCCTAACCCGTACCCTAAACCGAGCCCTAACCCTAACACTAACCCTAACCCTAACCCTAACCCATACCCTACGCCCTACCCGAACCCCTCCCCGAACCCGTACCCTAAGCCGTACCCTAAGCCTAACCCTAAGCCTAACCCTAACCCTAGGCTACCCTTGACTGCTTCTGCCTCCAATAGATTTCCTAAGCACTAGTGTTTTAAGGAACGGCTTAAAAACAGAATCCTAATGTGATTTCTTTATAATGGGTGTGTTCCTTATCTTATCCTACTGTCTAAACTCTTCTCCATGGCTGGATCCCCAAATAATATTCCTTTACGTGCTAAGGGGTATCTAGAGAGTGGGATAGGTTTAATAACTACCCTAACCCTAACGCGTACCCTAACCCTAACCCCTACCCTAACCCTAACACGTACCCTAATCCTAACCCGTACCCTAAACTGAGCCCTAACCCTAACACTAACCCTAACCCTAACCTAACCCATACCCTACACCGTACCCGAACCCCTCCCCGAAACCATACCCTAAGCCGTACCCTAAGCCTAACCCTAAGCCTAACCCTAACCCTAGGCTACCCTTGACTGCTTCTGCCTCCAATAGATTTCCTAAGCACTAGTGTTGAAGGAACAGCTTAAAAAGAGAATCCTAATGTGATTTCTTTATAATGGGTGTGTTCCTTATCTTATCCTAGTGTCTAAACTCTTCTCCATGGCTGGACCCCCAAATAATATTCCTTTACGTGCTAAGGGGTATCTAGAGAGTGGGATAGGTTTAATAACTACCCTAACCCTAACGCGTACCCTAACCCTAACCCCTACCCTAACCCTAACCCGTACCCTAATCCTAACCCGTACCCTAAACCGAGCCCTAACCCTAACACTAACCCTAACCCTAACCCTAACCCATACCCTACGCCGTACCCGAACCCCTCCCCGAACCCGTACCCTAAGCCGTACCCTAAGCCTAACCCTAAGCCTAACCCTAACCCTAGGCTACCCTTGACTGCTTCTGCCTCCAATAGATTTCCTAAGCACTAGTGTTTGAAGGAACAGCTTAAAAAGAGAATCCTAATGTGATTTCTTTATAATGGGTGTGTTCCTTATCTTATCCTAGTGTCTAAACTCTTCTCCATGGCTGGACCCCCAAATAATATTCCTTTACATGCTAAGGGGTATCTAGAGAGTGAGATAGGTTTAATAACTACCCTAAACCCTAACGCGTACCCTAACCCTAACCCCTACCCTAACCCTAAAACGTACCCTAATCCTAACCCGTACACAAAACCGAGCCCTAACCCTAACTCAAACCCTATCCCTAACCCTAACCATACCCTACGCCGTACCCGAACCCCTCCCCGAACCCGTACCCTAAGCCGTACCCTAACCCTAACCCTAAGCCTAACCCTAACCCTAGGCTACCCTTGACTGCTTCTGCCTCCAATAGATTTCCTAAGCACTAGTGTTTGAAGGAACAGCTTAAAAAGAGAATCCTAATGTGATTTCTTATAATGGGTGTGTTCCTTATCTTATCTTGGTGTCTAAACTCTTCTCCATGGCTGGACCCGCAAATAATATTCCTTTACGTGCTAAGGGGTATCTAGAGAGTGGGATAGGTTTACTAACTACCCTAACCCTAATGCGTACCCTAACCCTAACCCCTACCCTAACCCTAACACGTACCCTAATCCTAACCCGTACCCTAAACCGAGCCCTAACCCTAACACCAACCCTAACCCTAACCCTAAACCATACCCTACGCCGTACCCGAACCCCTCCCCGAACCCCTACCCTAAGCCTAACCCTAACCCTAACCCTAAGCCTAACCCTAACCCTAGGCTACCCTTGACTGCTTCTGCCTCCAATAGATTTCCTAAGCACTAGTGTTTCAAGGAACAACTTAAAAAGAGAATCCTAATGTGATTTCTTTATAATGTATGTGTTCCTTATTTTATCCTAGTGTCTAAACTCTTCTCCATGGCTGGACCCGCAAATAATATTCCTTTACGTGCTAAGGGGTATCTAGAGAGTGGGATAGGTTTAATAACTACCCTAACCCTAACGCGTACCCTAACCCTAACCCCTACCCTAACCCTAACACGTACCCTAATCCTAACCCGTACCCTAAACCGAGCCCTAACCCTAACACTAACCCTAAACCTAACCCTAACCCATACCCTACACCGTACCCGAACCCCTCCCCAAACCCGTACCCTAAGCCGTACCCTAAGCCTAACCCTAAGCCTAACCCTAACCCTAGGCTACCCTTGACTGCTTCTGCCTCCAACAGATTTCCTAAGCACTAATGTTTGAAGGAAAAGCTTAAAAAGAGAATCCTAATGTGATTTCTTTATAATGGGTGTGTTCCTTATCTTATCCTAGTGTCTAAACTCTTCTCCATGGCTGGACCCCCAAATAATATTCCTTTACGTGCTAAGGGGTATCTAGAGAGTGGGATAGGTTTAATAACTACCCTAACCCTAACGCGTACCCTAACCCTAACCCCTACCATAACCCTAACACTTACCCTAATCCTAACCCGTACCCTAAACCGAGCCCTAACCCTAACACTAACCCTAACCCTAACCCTAACCCATACCCTACGCCGTACCCGAACCCCTCCCCGAACCCGTAGCCTAAGCCGTACCCTAAGCCTAACCCTAAGCCTAACCCTAACCCTAGGCTACCCTTGACTGCTTCTGCCTCCAATAGATTTCCTAAGCACTAGTGTTTGAAGGAACAGCTTAAAAAGAGAATCCTAATGTGATTTCTTTATAATGGGTGTGTTCCTTATCTTATCCTAGTGTCTAAACTCTTCTCCATGGCTGGACCCCCAAATAATATTCCTTTACGTGCTAAGGGGTATCTAGAGAGTGGGATAGGTTTAATAACTATCCTAACCCTAACGCGTACCCTAACCCTAACCCCTACCCTAACCCTAACACGTACCCTAATCCTAACCCGTATCCTAAACCGACCCCTAACCCAAACACTAACCCTATCCCTAACCCTAACCCATACCCTACGCCGTACCCGAACCCCTACCCGAACCCGTACCCTAAGCCGTACCCTAACCCTAACCCTAAGCCTAACCCTAACCCTAGGCTACCCTTGACTGCTTCTGCCTCCAATAGATTTCCTAAGCACTAGTGTTTTAAGGAACAGCTTAAAAAGAGAATCCTAATGTGATTTCTTTATAATGGGTGTGTTCCTTATCTTATCCTAGTGTCTAAACTCTTCTCCATGGCTGGACCCCCAAATAATATTCCTTTACGTGCTAAGGGGTATCTAGAGAGTGGGATAGGTTTAATAACTACCCTAACCCTAATGCGTACCCTAACCCTAACCCCTACCCTAACCCTAACACGTACCCTAATCCTAACCCGTACCCTGAACCGAGCCCTAACCCTAACACTAACCCTAACCCTAACCCTAACCCATACCCTACGCCGTACCCGAACCCCTCCCCGAACCCGTACCCTAAGCCGTACCCTAAGCCTAACCCTAAGCCTAACCCTAACCCTAGGCTACCCTTGACTGCTTCTGCCTCCAATAGATTTCCTAAGCACTAGTGTTTGAAGGAACAGCTTAAAAAGAGAATCCTAATGTGATTTCTTTATAATGGGTGTGTTCCTTATCTTATCCTAGTGTCTAAACTCTTCTCCATGGCTGGACCCCCAAATAATATTCCTTTACATGCTAAGGGGTATCTAGAGAGTGGGATAGGTTTAATAACTACCCTAACCCTAACGCGTACCCTAACCCTAACCCCTACCCTAACCCTAAAACGTACCCTAATCCTAACCCGTACACTAAACCGAGCCCTAACCCTAACTCAAACCCTAACCCTAACCCTAACCCACACCCTACGCCGTACCCGAACCCCTCCCCGAACCCGTAGCCTAAGCCGTACCCTAAGCCTAACCCTAACCCTAGGCTACCCTTGACTGCTTCTGCCTCCAATAGATTTCCTAAGCACTAGTGTTTGAAGGAACAGCTTAAAAAGAGAATCCTAATGTGATTTCTTTATAATGGGTGTGTTCCTTATCTTATCCTAGTGTCTAAACTCTTCTCCATGGCTGGACCCCCAAATAATATTCCTTTACGTGCTAAGGGGTATCTAGAGAGTGGGATAGGTTTAATAACTACCCTAACCCTAACACGTACCCTAACCCTAACCCCTACCCTAACCCTAACACGTACCCTAATCCTAACCCGTATCCTAAACCGACCCCTAACCCAAACACTAACCCTATCCCTAACCCTAACCCATACCCTACGCCGTACCCGAACCCCTACCCGAACCCGTACCCTAAGCCGTACCCTAACCCTAACCCTAAGCCTAACCCTAACCCTAGGCTACCCTTGACTGCTTCTGCCTCCAATAGATTTCCTAAGCACTAGTGTTTTAAGGAACAGCTTAAAAAGAGAATCCTAATGTGATTTCTTTATAATGGGTGTGTTCCTTATCTTATCCTAGTGTCTAAACTCTTCTCCATGGCTGGACCCCCAAATAATATTCCTTTACGTGCTAAGGGGTATCTAGAGAGTGGGATAGGTTTAATAACTACCCTAACCCTAATGCGTACCCTAACCCTAACCCCTACCCTAACCCTAACACGTACCCTAATCCTAACCCGTACCCTGAACCGAGCCCTAACCCTAACACTAACCCCTAACCCTAACCCTAACCCATACCCTACGCCGTACCCGAACCCCTCCCCGAACCCGTACCCTAAGCCGTACCCTAAGCCTAACCTAAGCCTAACCCTAACCCTAGGCTACCCTTGACTGCTTCTGCCTCCAATAGATTTCCTAAGCACTAGTGTTTGAAGGAACAGCTTAAAAAGAGAATCCTAATGTGATTTCTTTATAATGGGTGTGTTCCTTATCTTATCCTAGTGTCTAAACTCTTCTCCATGGCTGGACCCCCAAATAATATTCCTTTACATGCTAAGGGGTATCTAGAGAGTGGGATAGGTTTAATAACTACCCTAACCCTAACGCGTACCCTAACCCTAACCCCTACCCTAACCCTAAAACGTACGCTAATCCTAACCCGTACACTAAACCGAGCCCTAACCCTAACTCAAACCCTAACCCTAACCCTAACCCACACCCTACGCCGTACCCGAACCCCTCCCCGAACCCGTAGCCTAAGCCGTACCCTAAGCCTAACCCTAACCCTAGGCTACCCTTGACTGCTTCTGCCTCCAATAGATTTCCTAAGCACTAGTGTTTGAAGGAACAGCTTAAAAAGAGAATCCTAATGTGATTTCTTTATAATGGGTGTGTTCCTTATCTTATCCTAGTGTCTAAACTCTTCTCCATGGCTGGACCCCCAAATAATATTCCTTTACGTGCTAAGGGGTATCTAGAGAGTGGGATAGGTTTAATAACTACCCTAACCCTAACACGTACCCTAACCCTAACCCCTACCCTAACCCTAACACGTACCCTAATCCTAACCCGTACCCTGAACCGAGCCCTAACCCTAACACTAACCCTAACCCTAACCCTAACCCATACCCTACACCGTACCCGAACCCCTCCCCGAACCCGTAGCCTAAGCCGTACCCTAAGCCTAACCCTAACCCTAGGCTACCCTTGACTGCTTCTGCCTCCAATAGATTTCCTAAGCACTAGTGTTTGAAGGAACAGCTTAAAAAGAGAATCCTAATGTGATTTCTTTATAATGGGTGTGTTCCTTATCTTATCCTAGTGTCTAAACTCTTCTCCATGGCTGGACCCCCAAATAATATTCCTTTACGTGATAAGGGGTATCTAGAGAGTGGGATAGGTTTAATAACTACCCTAACCCTAACGCGTACCCTAACCCTAACCCCTACCCTAACCCTAACCCGTACCCTAATCCTAACCCGTACCCTAAACCGAGCCCTAACCCTAACACTAACCCTAACCCTAACCCTAACCCATACCCTACGCCGTACCCGAACCCCTCCCCGAACCCGTACCCTAAGCCGTACCCTAAGCCTAACCCTAAGCCTAACCCTAACCCTAGGCTACCCTTGACTGCTTCTGCCTCCAATAGATTTCCTAAGCACTAGTGTTTGAAGGAACAGCTTAAAAAGAGAATCCTAATGTGATTTCTTTATAATGGGTGTGTTCCTTATCTTATCCTAGTGTCTAAACTCTTCTCCATGGCTGGACCCCCAAATAATATTCCTTTACATGCTAAGGGGTATCTAGAGAGTGGGATAGGTTTAATAACTACCCTAACCCTAACGCGTACCCTAACCCTAACCCCTACCCTAACCCTAAAACGTACCCTAATCCTAACCCGTACACTAAACCGAGCCCTAACCCTAACTCAAACCCTAACCCTAACCCTAACCCATACCCTACGCCGTACCCGAACCCCTCCCCGAACCCGTACCCTAAGCCGTACCCTAACCCTAACCCTAAGCCTAATCCTAACCCTAGGCTACCCTTGACTGCTTCTGCCTCCAATAGATTTCCTAAGCACTAGTGTTTTAAGGAACAGCTTAAAAAGAGAATCCTAATGTGATTTATTTATAATGGGTGTGTTCCTTATCTTATCCTAGTGTCTAAACTCTTCTCCATGGCTGGACCCCCAAATAATATTCCTTTACGTGCTAAGGGGTATCTAGAGAGTGGGATAGGTTTAATAACTACCCTAACCCTAACACGTACCCTAACCCTAACCCCTACCCTAACCCTAACACGTACCCTAATCCTAACCCGTATCCTAAACCGACCCCTAACCCAAACACTAACCCTATCCCTAACCCTAACCCATACCCTACGCCGTACCCGAACCCCTACCCGAACCCGTACCCTAAGCCGTACCCTAACCCTAACCCTAAGCCTAACCCTAACCCTAGGCTACCCTTGACTGCTTCTGCCTCCAATAGATTTCCTAAGCACTAGTGTTTTAAGGAACAGCTTAAAAAGAGAATCCTAATGTGATTTCTTTATAATGGGTGTGTTCCTTATCTTATCCTAGTGTCTAAACTCTTCTCCATGGCTGGACCCCCAAATAATATTCCTTTACGTGCTAAGGGGTATCTAGAGAGTGGGATAGGTTTAATAACTACCCTAACCCTAATGCGTACCCTAACCCTAACCCCTACCCTAACCCTAACACGTACCCTAATCCTAACCCGTACCCTGAACCGAGCCCTAACCCTAACACTAACCCTAACCCTAACCCTAACCCATACCCTACGCCGTACCCGAACCCCTCCCCGAACCCGTACCCTAAGCCGTACCCTAAGCCTAACCCTAAGCCTAACCCTAACCCTAGGCTACCCTTGACTGCTTCTGCCTCCAATAGATTTCCTAAGCACTAGTGTTTGAAGGAACAGCTTAAAAAGAGAATCCTAATGTGATTTCTTTATAATGGGTGTGTTCCTTATCTTATCCTAGTGTCTAAACTCTTCTCCATGGCTGGACCCCCAAATAATATTCCTTTACATGCTAAGGGGTATCTAGAGAGTGGGATAGGTTTAATAACTACCCTAACCCTAACGCGTACCCTAACCCTAACCCCTACCCTAACCCTAAAACGTACGCTAATCCTAACCCGTACACTAAACCGAGCCCTAACCCTAACTCAAACCCTAACCCTAACCCTAACCCACACCCTACGCCGTACCCGAACCCCTCCCCGAACCCGTAGCCTAAGCCGTACCCTAAGCCTAACCCTAACCCTAGGCTACCCTTGACTGCTTCTGCCTCCAATAGATTTCCTAAGCACTAGTGTTTGAAGGAACAGCTTAAAAAGAGAATCCTAATGTGATTTCTTTATAATGGGTGTGTTCCTTATCTTATCCTAGTGTCTAAACTCTTCTCCATGGCTGGAC
This sequence comes from Balaenoptera ricei, assembly GCF_028023285.1. Lineage (NCBI taxonomy): Eukaryota > Metazoa > Chordata > Mammalia > Artiodactyla > Balaenopteridae > Balaenoptera > Balaenoptera ricei. The sequence goes on from NW_026777702.1 coordinate 58,645, forward strand.
CCCCAAATAATATTCCTTTACGTGCTAAGGGGTATCTAGAGAGTGGGATAGGTTTAATAACTACCCTAACCCTAACACGTACCCTAACCCTAACCCCTACCCTAACCCTAACACGTACCCTAATCCTAACCCGTACCCTGAACCGAGCCCTAACCCTAACACTAACCCTAACCCTAACCCTAACCCATACCCTACACCGTACCCGAACCCCTCCCCGAACCCGTAGCCTAAGCCGTACCCTAAGCCTAACCCTAACCCTAGGCTACCCTTGACTGCTTCTGCCTCCAATAGATTTCCTAAGCACTAGTGTTTGAAGGAACAGCTTAAAAAGAGAATCCTAATGTGATTTCTTTATAATGGGTGTGTTCCTTATCTTATCCTAGTGTCTAAACTCTTCTCCATGGCTGGACCCCCAAATAATATTCCTTTACGTGATAAGGGGTATCTAGAGAGTGGGATAGGTTTAATAACTACCCTAACCCTAACGCGTACCCTAACCCTAACCCCTACCCTAACCCTAACCCGTACCCTAATCCTAACCCGTACCCTAAACCGAGCCCTAACCCTAACACTAACCCTAACCCTAACCCTAACCCATACCCTACGCCGTACCCGAACCCCTCCCCGAACCCGTACCCTAAGCCGTACCCTAAGCCTAACCCTAAGCCTAACCCTAACCCTAGGCTACCCTTGACTGCTTCTGCCTCCAATAGATTTCCTAAGCACTAGTGTTTGAAGGAACAGCTTAAAAAGAGAATCCTAATGTGATTTCTTTATAATGGGTGTGTTCCTTATCTTATCCTAGTGTCTAAACTCTTCTCCATGGCTGGACCCCCAAATAATATTCCTTTACATGCTAAGGGGTATCTAGAGAGTGGGATAGGTTTAATAACTACCCTAACCCTAACGCGTACCCTAACCCTAACCCCTACCCTAACCCTAAAACGTACCCTAATCCTAACCCGTACACTAAACCGAGCCCTAACCCTAACTCAAACCCTAACCCTAACCCTAACCCATACCCTACGCCGTACCCGAACCCCTCCCCGAACCCGTACCCTAAGCCGTACCCTAACCCTAACCCTAAGCCTAATCCTAACCCTAGGCTACCCTTGACTGCTTCTGCCTCCAATAGATTTCCTAAGCACTAGTGTTTTAAGGAACAGCTTAAAAAGAGAATCCTAATGTGATTTATTTATAATGGGTGTGTTCCTTATCTTATCCTAGTGTCTAAACTCTTCTCCATGGCTGGACCCCCAAATAATATTCCTTTACGTGCTAAGGGGTATCTAGAGAGTGGGATAGGTTTAATAACTACCCTAACCCTAATGCGTACCCTAACCCTAACCCCTACCCTAACCCTAACACGTACCCTAATCCTAACCCGTACCCTGAAGCGAGCCCTAACCCTAACACTAACCCTAACCCTAACCCTAACCCATACCCTACGCCGTACCCGAACCCCTCCCCGAACCCGTACCCTAAGCCGTACCCTAAGCCTAACCCTAAGCCTAACCCTAACCCTAGGCTACCCTTGACTGCTTCTGCCTCCAATAGATTTCCTAAGCACTAGTGTTTGAAGGAACAGCTTAAAAAGAGAATCCTAATGTGATTTCTTTATAATGGGTGTGTTCCTTATCTTATCCTAGTGTCTAAACTCTTCTCCATGGCTGGACCCCCAAATAATATTCCTTTACATGCTAAGGGGTATCTAGAGAGTGAGATAGGTTTAATAACTACCCTAACCCTAACGCGTACCCTAACCCTAACCCCTACCCTAACCCTAACACGTACCCTAATCCTAACCCGTACCCTGAACCGAGCCCTAACCCTAACACTAACCCTAACCCTAACCCTAACCCATACCCTACGCCGTACCCGAACACCTCCCCGAACCCGTACCCTAAGCCGTACCCTAAGCCTAACCCTAAGCCTAACCCTAACCCTAGGCTACCCTTGACTGCTTCTGCCTCCAATAGATTTCCTAAGCACTATTGTTTTAAGGAACGGCTTAAAAACAGAATCCTAATGTGATTTCTTTATAATGGGTGTGTTCCTTATCTTATCCTAGTGTCTAAACTCTTCTCCATGGCTGGACCCCCAAATAATATTCCTTTACGTGCTAAGGGGTATCTAGAGAGTGGGATAGGTTTAATAACTACCCTAACCCTAACACGTACCCTAACCCTAACCCCTACCCTAACCCTAACACGTACCCTAATCCTAACCCGTACCCTAAACCGAGCCCTAACCCTAACACTAACCCTAACCCTAACCCTAACCCATACCCTACGCCGTACCCGAACCCCTCCCCGAACCCGTACCCTAAGCCGTACCCTAAGCCTAACCCTAAGCCTAACCCTAACCCTAGGCTACCCTTGACTGCTTCTGCCTCCAATAGATTTCCTAAGCACTAGTGTTTTAAGGAACGGCTTAAAAACAGAATCCTAATGTGATTTCTTTATAATGGGTGTGTTCCTTATCTTATCCTACTGTCTAAACTCTTCTCCATGGCTGGACCCCCAAATAATATTCCTTTACGTGCTAAGGGGTATCTAGAGAGTGGGATAGGTTTAATAACTACCCTAACCCTAACGCGTACCCTAACCCTAACCCCTACCCTAACCCTAACACGTACCCTAATCCTAACCCGTACCCTAAACTGAGCCCTAACCCTAACACTAACCCTAACCCTAACCCTAACCCATACCCTACACCGTACCCGAACCCCTCCCCGAAACCATACCCTAAGCCGTACCCTAAGCCTAACCCTAAGCCTAACCCTAACCCTAGGCTACCCTTGACTGCTTCTGCCTCCAATAGATTTCCTAAGCACTAGTGTTTGAAGGAACAGCTTAAAAAGAGAATCCTAATGTGATTTCTTTATAATGGGTGTGTTCCTTATCTTATCCTAGTGTCTAAACTCTTCTCCATGGCTGGACCCCCAAATAATATTCCTTTACGTGCTAAGGGGTATCTAGAGAGTGGGATAGGTTTAATAACTACCCTAACCCTAACGCGTACCCTAACCCTAACCCCTACCCTAACCCTAACCCGTACCCTAATCCTAACCCGTACCCTAAACCGAGCCCTAACCCTAACACTAAACCTAACCCTAACCCTAACCCATACCCTACGCCGTACCCGAACCCCTCCCCGAACCCGTACCCTAAGCCGTACCCTAAGCCTAACCCTAAGCCTAACCCTAACCCTAGGCTACCCTTGACTGCTTCTGCCTCCAATAGATTTCCTAAGCACTAGTGTTTGAAGGAACAGCTTAAAAAGAGAATCCTAATGTGATTTCTTTATAATGGGTGTGTTCCTTATCTTATCCTAGTGTCTAAACTCTTCTCCATGGCTGGACCCCCAAATAATATTCCTTTACATGCTAAGGGGTATCTAGAGAGTGAGATAGGTTTAATAACTACCCTAACCCTAACGCGTACCCTAACCCTAACCCCTACCCTAACCCTAAAACGTACCCTAATCCTAACCCGTACACAAAACCGAGCCCTAACCCTAACTCAAACCCTATCCCTAACCCTAACCCATACCCTACGCCGTACCCGAACCCCTCCCCGAACCCGTACCCTAAGCCGTACCCTAACCCTAACCCTAAGCCTAAACCTAACCCTAGGCTACCCTTGACTGCTTCTGCCTCCAATAGATTTCCTAAGCACTAGTGTTTGAAGGAACAGCTTAAAAAGAGAATCCTAATGTGATTTCTTTATAATGGGTGTGTTCCTTATCTTATCTTGGTGTCTAAACTCTTCTCCATGGCTGGACCCGCAAATAATATTCCTTTACGTGCTAAGGGGTATCTAGAGAGTGGGATAGGTTTACTAACTACCCTAACCCTAATGCGTACCCTAACCCTAACCCCTACCCTAACCCTAACACGTACCCTAATCCTAACCCGTACCCTAAACCGAGCCCTAACCCTAACACGAACCCTAACCCTAACCCTAAACCATACCCTACGCCGTACCCGAACCCCTCCCCGAACCCCTACCCTAAGCCTAACCCTAACCCTAACCCTAAGCCTAACCCTAACCCTAGGCTACCCTTGACTGCTTCTGCCTCCAATAGATTTCCTAAGCACTAGTGTTTGAAGGAACAACTTAAAAAGAGAATCCTAATGTGATTTCTTTATAATGTATGTGTTCCTTATTTTATCCTAGTGTCTAAACTCTTCTCCATGGCTGGACCCGCAAATAATATTCCTTTACGTGCTAAGGGGTATCTAGAGAGTGGGATAGGTTTAATAACTACCCTAACCCTAACGCGTACCCTAACCCTAACCCCTACCCTAACCCTAACACGTACCCTAATCCTAACCCGTACCCTAAACCGAGCCCTAACCCTAACACTAACCCTAAACCTAACCCTAACCCATACCCTACACCGTACCCGAACCCCTCCCCAAACCCGTACCCTAAGCCGTACCCTAAGCCTAACCCTAAGCCTAACCCTAACCCTAGGCTACCCTTGACTGCTTCTGCCTCCAACAGATTTCCTAAGCACTAATGTTTGAAGGAAAAGCTTAAAAAGAGAATCCTAATGTGATTTCTTTATAATGGGTGTGTTCCTTATCTTATCCTAGTGTCTAAACTCTTCTCCATGGCTGGACCCCCAAATAATATTCCTTTACGTGCTAAGGGGTATCTAGAGAGTGGGATAGGTTTAATAACTACCCTAACCCTAACGCGTACCCTAACCCTAACCCCTACCATAACCCTAACACGTACCCTAATCCTAACCCGTACCCTAAACCGAGCCCTAACCCTAACACTAACCCTAACCCTAACCCTAACCCATACCCTACGCCGTACCCGAACCCCTCCCCGAACCCGTAGCCTAAGCCGTACCCTAAGCCTAACCCTAAGCCTAACCCTAACCCTAGGCTACCCTTGACTGCTTCTGCCTCCAATAGATTTCCTAAGCACTAGTGTTTGAAGGAACAGCTTAAAAAGAGAATCCTAATGTGATTTCTTTATAATGGGTGTGTTCCTTATCTTATCCTAGTGTCTAAACTCTTCTCCATGGCTGGACCCCCAAATAATATTCCTTTACGTGCTAAGGGGTATCTAGAGAGTGGGATAGGTTTAATAACTATCCTAACCCTAACGCGTACCCTAACCCTAACCCCTACCCTAACCCTAACACGTACCCTAATCCTAACCCGTATCCTAAACCGATCCCTAACCCAAACACTAACCCTATCCCTAACCCTAACCCATACCCTACGCCGTACCCGAACCCCTCCCCGAACCCGTACCCTAAGCCGTACCCTAACCCTAACCCTAAGCCTAACCCTAACCCTAGGCTACCCTTGACTGCTTCTGCCTCCAATAGATTTCCTAAGCACTAGTGTTTTAAGGAACAGCTTAAAAAGAGAATCCTAATGTGATTTCTTTATAATGGGTGTGTTCCTTATCTTATCCTAGTGTCTAAACTCTTCTCCATGGCTGGACCCCCAAATAATATTCCTTTACGTGCTAAGGGGTATCTAGAGAGTGGGATAGGTTTAATAACTACCCTAACCCTAATGCGTACCCTAACCCTAACCCCTACCCTAACCCTAACACGTACCCTAATCCTAACCCGTACCCTGAACCGAGCCCTAACCCTAACACTAACCCTAACCCTAACCCTAACCCATACCCTACGCCGTACCCGAACCCCTCCCCGAACCCGTACCCTAAGCCGTACCCTAAGCCTAACCCTAAGCCTAACCCTAACCCTAGGCTACCCTTGACTGCTTCTGCCTCCAATAGATTTCCTAAGCACTACTGTTTGAAGGAACAGCTTAAAAAGAGAATCCTAATGTGATTTCTTTATAATGGGTGTGTTCCTTATCTTATCCTAGTGTCTAAACTCTTCTCCATGGCTGGACCCCCAAATAATATTCCTTTACATGCTAAGGGGTATCTAGAGAGTGGGATAGGTTTAATAACTACCCTAACCCTAACGCGTACCCTAACCCTAACCCCTACCCTAACCCTAAAACGTACCCTAATCCTAACCCGTACACTAAACCGAGCCCTAACCCTAACTCAAACCCTAACCCTAACCCTAACCCATTCCCTACGCCGTACCCGAACCCCTCCCCGAACCCGTAGCCTAAGCCGTACCCTAAGCCTAACCCTAACCCTAGGCTACCCTTGACTGCTTCTGCCTCCAATAGATTTCCTAAGCACTAGTGTTTGAAGGAACAGCTTAAAAAGAGAATCCTAATGTGATTTCTTTATAATGGGTGTGTTCCTTATCTTATCCTAGTGTCTAAACTCTTCTCCATGGCTGGACCCCCAAATAATATTCCTTTACGTGCTAAGGGGTATCTAGAGAGTGGGATAGGTTTAATAACTACCCTAACCCTAACACGTACCCTAACCCTAACCCCTACCCTAACCCTAACACGTACCCTAATCCTAACCCGTACCCTGAACCGAGCCCTAACCCTAACACTAACCCTAACCCTAACCCTAACCCATACCCTACGCCGTACCCGAACCCCTCCCCGAACCCGTACCCTAAGCCGTACCCTAAGCCTAACCCTAAGCCTAACCCTAACCCTAGGCTACCCTTGACTGCTTCTGCCTCCAATAGATTTCCTAAGCACTAGTGTTTTAAGGAACGGCTTAAAAACAGAATCCTAATGTGATTTCTTTATAATGGGTGTGTTCCTTATCTTATCCTAGTGTCTAAACTCTTCTCCATGGCTGGACCCCAAAATAATATTCCTTTACGTGCTAAGGGGTATCTAGAGAGTGGGATAGGTTTAATAACTACCCTAACCCTAACGCGTACCCTAACCCTAACCCCTACCCTAACCCTAACACGTACCCTAATCCTAACCCGTACCCTAAACTGAGCCCTAACCCTAACACTAACCCTAACCCTAACCCTAACCCATACCCTACACCGTACCCGAACCCCTCCCCGAAACCGTACCCTAAGCCGTACCCTAAGCCTAACCCTAAGCCTAACCCTAACCCTAGGCTACCCTTGACTGCTTCTGCCTCCAATAGATTTCCTAAGCACTAGTGTTTTAAGGAACAGCTTAAAAAGAGAATCCTAATGTGATTTCTTTATAATGGGTGTGTTCCTTATCTTATCCTAGTGTCTAAACTCTTCTCCATGGCTGGACCCCCAAATAATATTCCTTTACGTGATAAGGGGTATCTAGAGAGTGGGATAGGTTTAATAACTACCCTAACCCTAACGCGTACCCTAACCCTAACCCCTACCCTAACCCTAACCCGTACCCTAATCCTAACCCGTACCCTAAACCGAGCCCTAACCCTAACACTAACCCTAACCCTAACCCTAACCCATACCCTACGCCGTACCCGAACCCCTCCCCGAACCCGTACCCTAAGCCGTACCCTAAGCCTAACCCTAAGCCTAACCCTAACCCTAGGCTACCCTTGACTGCTTCTGCCTCCAATAGATTTCCTAAGCACTAGTGTTTGAAGGAACAGCTTAAAAAGAGAATCCTAATGTGATTTCTTTATAATGGGTGTGTTCCTTATCTTATCCTAGTGTCTAAACTCTTCTCCATGGCTGGACCCCCAAATAATATTCCTTTACATGCTAAGGGGTATCTAGAGAGTGGGATAGGTTTAATAACTACCCTAACCCTAACGCGTACCCTAACCCTAACCCCTACCCTAACCCTAAAACGTACCCTAATCCTAACCCGTACACTAAACCGAGCCCTAACCCTAACTCAAACCCTAACCCTAACCCTAACCCATACCCTACGCCGTACCCGAACCCCTCCCCGAACCCGTACCCTAAGCCGTACCCTAACCCTAACCCTAAGCCTAACCCTAACCCTAGGCTACCCTTGACTGCTTCTGCCTCCAATAGATTTCCTAAGCACTAGTGTTTTAAGGAACAGCTTAAAAAGAGAATCCTAATGTGATTTCTTTATAATGGGTGTGTTCCTTATCTTATCCTAGTGTCTAAACTCTTCTCCATGGCTGGACCCCCAAATAATATTCCTTTACGTGCTAAGGGGTATCTAGAGAGTGGGATAGGTTTAATAACTACCCTAACCCTAATGCGTACCCTAACCCTAACCCCTACCCTAACCCTAACACGTACCCTAATCCTAACCCGTACCCTGAAGCGAGCCCTAACCCTAACACTAACCCTAACCCTAACCCTAACCCATACCCTACGCCGTACCCGAACCCCTCCCCGAACCCGTACCCTAAGCCGTACCCTAAGCCTAACCCTAAGCCTAACCCTAACCCTAGGCTACCCTTGACTGCTTCTGCCTCCAATAGATTTCCTAAGCACTAGTGTTTGAAGGAACAGCTTAAAAAGAGAATCCTAATGTGATTTCTTTATAATGGGTGTGTTCCTTATCTTATCCTAGTGTCTAAACTCTTCTCCATGGCTGGACCCCCAAATAATATTCCTTTACATGCTAAGGGGTATCTAGAGAGTGGGATAGGTTTAATAACTACCCTAACCCTAACGCGTACCATAACCCTAACCCCTACCCTAACCCTAACCCGTACACTAAACCGAGCCCTAACCCTAACTCAAACCCTAACCCTAACCCTAACCCATACCCTACGCCGTACCCGAACCCCTCTCCGAACCCGTAGCCTAAGCCGTACCCTAAGCCTAACCCTAAGCCTAACCCTAACCCTAGGCTACCCTTGACTGCTTCTGCCTCCAATAGATTTCCTAAGCACTAGTGTTTGAAGCAACAGCTTAAAAAGAGAATCCTAATGTGATTTCTTTATAATGGGTGTGTTCCTTATCTTATCCTAGTGTCTAAACTCTTCTCCATGGCTGGACCCCCAAATAATATTCCTTTACGTGCTAAGGGGTATCTAGAGAGTGGGATAGGTTTAATAACTACCCTAACCCTAACACGTACCCTAACCCTAACCCCTACCCTAACCCTAACACGTACCCTAATCCTAACCCGTACCCTGAACCGAGTCCTAACCCTAACACTAACCCTAACCCTAACCCTAACCCATACCCTACGCCGTACCCGAACCCCTCCCCGAACCCGTACCCTAAGCCGTACCCTAAGCCTAACCCTAAGCCTAACCCTAACCCTAGGCTACCCTTGACTGCTTCTGCCTCCAATAGATTTCCTAAGCACTAGTGTTTTAAGGAACGGCTTAAAAACAGAATCCTAATGTGATTTCTTTATAATGGGTGTGTTCCTTATCTTATCCTAGTGTCTATACTCTTCTCCATGGCTGGACCCCCATATAATATTCCTTTACGTGCTAAGGGGTATCTAGAGAGTGGGATAGGTTTAATAACTACCCTAACCCTAACGCATACCCTAACCCTAACCCCTACCCTAACCCTAACCCGTACCCTAATCCTAACCCGTACCCTAAACTGAGCCCTAACCCTAACACTAACCCTAACCCTAACCCTAACCCATACCCTACACCGTACCCGAACCCCTCCCCGAAACCGTACCCTAAGCCGTACCCTAACCCTAACCCTAAGCCTAACCCTAACCCTAGGCTACCCTTGACTGCTTCTGCCTCCAATAGATTTCCTAAGCACTAGTGTTTGAAGGAACAGCTTAAAAAGAGAATCCTAATGTGATTTCTTTATAATGGGTGTGTTCCTTATCTTATCCTAGTGTCTAAACTCTTCTCCATGGCTGGACCCCCAAATAATATTCCTTTACGTGCTAAGGGGTATCTAGAGAGTGGGATAGGTTTAATAACTACCCTAACCCTAACGCGTACCCTAACCCTAACCCCTACCCTAACCCTAAAACGTACCCTAATCCTAACCCGTACACTAAACCGAGCCCTAACCCTAACTCAAACCCTAACCCTAACCCATACCCTACGCCGTACCCGAACCCCTCCCCGAACCCGTACCCTAAGCCGTACCCTAAGCCTAACCCTAAGCCTAACCCTAACCCTAGGCTACCCTTGACTGCTTCTGCCTCCAATAGATTTCCTAAGCACTAGTGTTTGAAGGAACAGCTTAAAAAGAGAATCCTAATGTGATTTCTTTATAATGGGTGTGTTCCTTATCTTATCCTAGTGTCTAAACTCTTCTCCATGGCTGGACCCCCAAATAATATTCCTTTACGTGCTAAGGGGTATCTAGAGAGTGGGATAGGTTTAATAACTACCCTAACCCTAACACGTACCCTAACCCTAACCCCTACCCTAACCCTAACACGTACCCTAATCGTAACCCGTACCCTGAACCGAGCCCTAACCCTAACACTAACCCTAACCCTAACCCTAACCCATACCCTACGCCGTACCCGAACCCCTCCCCGAACCCGTAGCCTAAGCCGTACCCTAAGCCTAACCCTAAGCCTAACCCTAACCCTAGGCTACCCTTGACTGCTTCTGCCTCCAATAGATTTCCTAAGCACTAGTGTTTTAAGGAACGGCTTAAAAACAGAATCCTAATGTGATTTCTTTATAATGGGTGTGTTCCTTATCTTATCCTAGTGTCTAAACTCTTCTCCATGGCTGGACCCCAAAATAATATTCCTTTACGTGCTAAGGGGTATCTAGAGAGTGGGATAGGTTTAATAACTACCCTAACCCTAACGCGTACCCTAACCCTAACCCCTACCCTAACCCTAACACGTACCCTAATCCTAACCCGTACCCTAAACTGAGCCCTAACCCTAACACTAACCCTAACCCTAACCCTAACCGATACCCTACACCGTACCCGAACCCCTCCCCGAAACCGTACCCTAAGCCGTACCCTAAGCCTAACCCTAAGCCTAACCCTAACCCTAGGCTACCCTTGACTGCTTCTGCCTCCAATAGATTTCCTAAGCACTAGTGTTTGAAGGAACAGCTTAAAAAGAGAATCCTAATGTGATTTCTTTATAATGGGTGTGTTCCTTATCTTATCTTGGTGTCTAAACTCTTCTCCATGGCTGGACCCGCAAATAATATTCCTTTACGTGCTAAGGGGTATCTAGAGAGTGGGATAGGTTTACTAACTACCCTAACCCTAATGCGTACCCTAACCCTAACCCCTACCCTAACCCTAACACGTACCCTAATCCTAACCCGTACCCTAAACCGAGCCCTAACCCTAACACGAACCCTAACCCTAACCCTAAACCATACCCTACGCCGTACCCGAACCCCTCCCCGAACCCCTACCCTAAGCCTAACCCTAACCCTAACCCTAAGCCTAACCCTAACCCTAGGCTACCCTTGACTGCTTCTGCCTCCAATAGATTTCCTAAGCACTAGTGTTTGAAGGAACAACTTAAAAAGAGAATCCTAATGTGATTTCTTTATAATGTATGTGTTCCTTATTTTATCCTAGTGTCTAAACTCTTCTCCATGGCTGGACCCGCAAATAATATTCCTTTACGTGCTAAGGGGTATCTAGAGAGTGGGATAGGTTTAATAACTACCCTAACCCTAACGCGTACCCTAACCCTAACCCCTACCCTAACCCTAACACGTACCCTAATCCTAACCCGTACCCTAAACCGAGCCCTAACCCTAACACTAACCCTAAACCTAACCCTAACCCATACCCTACACCGTACCCGAACCCCTCCCCAAACCCGTACCCTAAGCCGTACCCTAAGCCTAACCCTAAGCCTAACCCTAACCCTAGGCTACCCTTGACTGCTTCTGCCTCCAACAGATTTCCTAAGCACTAATGTTTGAAGGAAAAGCTTAAAAAGAGAATCCTAATGTGATTTCTTTATAATGGGTGTGTTCCTTATCTTATCCTAGTGTCTAAACTCTTCTCCATGGCTGGACCCCCAAATAATATTCCTTTACGTGCTAAGGGGTATCTAGAGAGTGGGATAGGTTTAATAACTACCCTAACCCTAACGCGTACCCTAACCCTAACCCCTACCATAACCCTAACACGTACCCTAATCCTAACCCGTACCCTAAACCGAGCCCTAACCCTAACACTAACCCTAACCCTAACCCTAACCCATACCCTACGCCGTACCCGAACCCCTCCCCGAACCCGTAGCCTAAGCCGTACCCTAAGCCTAACCCTAAGCCTAACCCTAACCCTAGGCTACCCTTGACTGCTTCTGCCTCCAATAGATTTCCTAAGCACTAGTGTTTGAAGGAACAGCTTAAAAAGAGAATCCTAATGTGATTTCTTTATAATGGGTGTGTTCCTTATCTTATCCTAGTGTCTAAACTCTTCTCCATGGCTGGACCCCCAAATAATATTCCTTTACGTGCTAAGGGGTATCTAGAGAGTGGGATAGGTTTAATAACTATCCTAACCCTAACGCGTACCCTAACCCTAACCCCTACCCTAACCCTAACACGTACCCTAATCCTAACCCGTATCCTAAACCGATCCCTAACCCAAACACTAACCCTATCCCTAACCCTAACCCATACCCTACGCCGTACCCGAACCCCTCCCCGAACCCGTACCCTAAGCCGTACCCTAACCCTAACCCTAAGCCTAACCCTAACCCTAGGCTACCCTTGACTGCTTCTGCCTCCAATAGATTTCCTAAGCACTAGTGTTTTAAGGAACAGCTTAAAAAGAGAATCCTAATGTGATTTCTTTATAATGGGTGTGTTCCTTATCTTATCCTAGTGTCTAAACTCTTCTCCATGGCTGGACCCCCAAATAATATTCCTTTACGTGCTAAGGGGTATCTAGAGAGTGGGATAGGTTTAATAACTACCCTAACCCTAATGCGTACCCTAACCCTAACCCCTACCCTAACCCTAACACGTACCCTAATCCTAACCCGTACCCTGAACCGAGCCCTAACCCTAACACTAACCCTAACCCTAACCCTAACCCATACCCTACGCCGTACCCGAACCCCTCCCCGAACCCGTACCCTAAGCCGTACCCTAAGCCTAACCCTAAGCCTAACCCTAACCCTAGGCTACCCTTGACTGCTTCTGCCTCCAATAGATTTCCTAAGCACTAGTGTTTGAAGGAACAGCTTAAAAAGAGAATCCTAATGTGATTTCTTTATAATGGGTGTGTTCCTTATCTTATCCTAGTGTCTAAACTCTTCTCCATGGCTGGACCCCCAAATAATATTCCTTTACATGCTAAGGGGTATCTAGAGAGTGGGATAGGTTTAATAACTACCCTAACCCTAACGCGTACCCTAACCCTAACCCCTACCCTAACCCTAAAACGTACCCTAATCCTAACCCGTACACTAAACCGAGCCCTAACCCTAACTCAAACCCTAACCCTAACCCTAACCCATTCCCTACGCCGTACCCGAACCCCTCCCCGAACCCGTAGCCTAAGCCGTACCCTAAGCCTAACCCTAACCCTAGGCTACCCTTGACTGCTTCTGCCTCCAATAGATTTCCTAAGCACTAGTGTTTGAAGGAACAGCTTAAAAAGAGAATCCTAATGTGATTTCTTTATAATGGGTGTGTTCCTTATCTTATCCTAGTGTCTAAACTCTTCTCCATGGCTGGACCCCCAAATAATATTCCTTTACGTGCTAAGGGGTATCTAGAGAGTGGGATAGGTTTAATAACTACCCTAACCCTAACACGTACCCTAACCCTAACCCCTACCCTAACCCTAACACGTACCCTAATCCTAACCCGTACCCTGAACCGAGCCCTAACCCTAACACTAACCCTAACCCTAACCCTAACCCATACCCTACGCCGTACCCGAACCCCTCCCCGAACCCGTACCCTAAGCCGTACCCTAAGCCTAACCCTAAGCCTAACCCTAACCCTAGGCTACCCTTGACTGCTTCTGCCTCCAATAGATTTCCTAAGCACTAGTGTTTTAAGGAACGGCTTAAAAACAGAATCCTAATGTGATTTCTTTATAATGGGTGTGTTCCTTATCTTATCCTAGTGTCTAAACTCTTCTCCATGGCTGGACCCCAAAATAATATTCCTTTACGTGCTAAGGGGTATCTAGAGAGTGGGATAGGTTTAATAACTACCCTAACCCTAACGCGTACCCTAACCCTAACCCCTACCCTAACCCTAACACGTACCCTAATCCTAACCCGTACCCTAAACTGAGCCCTAACCCTAACACTAACCCTAACCCTAACCCTAACCCATACCCTACACCGTACCCGAACCCCTCCCCGAAACCGTACCCTAAGCCGTACCCTAAGCCTAACCCTAAGCCTAACCCTAACCCTAGGCTACCCTTGACTGCTTCTGCCTCCAATAGATTTCCTAAGCACTAGTGTTTTAAGGAACAGCTTAAAAAGAGAATCCTAATGTGATTTCTTTATAATGGGTGTGTTCCTTATCTTATCCTAGTGTCTAAACTCTTCTCCATGGCTGGACCCCCAAATAATATTCCTTTACGTGATAAGGGGTATCTAGAGAGTGGGATAGGTTTAATAACTACCCTAACCCTAACGCGTACCCTAACCCTAACCCCTACCCTAACCCTAACCCGTACCCTAATCCTAACCCGTACCCTAAACCGAGCCCTAACCCTAACACTAACCCTAACCCTAACCCTAACCCATACCCTACGCCGTACCCGAACCCCTCCCCGAACCCGTACCCTAAGCCGTACCCTAAGCCTAACCCTAAGCCTAACCCTAACCCTAGGCTACCCTTGACTGCTTCTGCCTCCAATAGATTTCCTAAGCACTAGTGTTTGAAGGAACAGCTTAAAAAGAGAATCCTAATGTGATTTCTTTATAATGGGTGTGTTCCTTATCTTATCCTAGTGTCTAAACTCTTCTCCATGGCTGGACCCCCAAATAATATTCCTTTACATGCTAAGGGGTATCTAGAGAGTGGGATAGGTTTAATAACTACCCTAACCCTAACGCGTACCCTAACCCTAACCCCTACCCTAACCCTAAAACGTACCCTAATCCTAACCCGTACACTAAACCGAGCCCTAACCCTAACTCAAACCCTAACCCTAACCCTAACCCATACCCTACGCCGTACCCGAACCCCTCCCCGAACCCGTACCCTAAGCCGTACCCTAACCCTAACCCTAAGCCTAACCCTAACCCTAGGCTACCCTTGACTGCTTCTGCCTCCAATAGATTTCCTAAGCACTAGTGTTTTAAGGAACAGCTTAAAAAGAGAATCCTAATGTGATTTCTTTATAATGGGTGTGTTCCTTATCTTATCCTAGTGTCTAAACTCTTCTCCATGGCTGGACCCCCAAATAATATTCCTTTACGTGCTAAGGGGTATCTAGAGAGTGGGATAGGTTTAATAACTACCCTAACCCTAATGCGTACCCTAACCCTAACCCCTACCCTAACCCTAACACGTACCCTAATCCTAACCCGTACCCTGAAGCGAGCCCTAACCCTAACACTAACCCTAACCCTAACCCTAACCCATACCCTACGCCGTACCCGAACCCCTCCCCGAACCCGTACCCTAAGCCGTACCCTAAGCCTAACCCTAAGCCTAACCCTAACCCTAGGCTACCCTTGACTGCTTCTGCCTCCAATAGATTTCCTAAGCACTAGTGTTTGAAGGAACAGCTTAAAAAGAGAATCCTAATGTGATTTCTTTATAATGGGTGTGTTCCTTATCTTATCCTAGTGTCTAAACTCTTCTCCATGGCTGGACCCCCAAATAATATTCCTTTACATGCTAAGGGGTATCTAGAGAGTGGGATAGGTTTAATAACTACCCTAACCCTAACGCGTACCATAACCCTAACCCCTACCCTAACCCTAACCCGTACACTAAACCGAGCCCTAACCCTAACTCAAACCCTAACCCTAACCCTAACCCATACCCTACGCCGTACCCGAACCCCTCTCCGAACCCGTAGCCTAAGCCGTACCCTAAGCCTAACCCTAAGCCTAACCCTAACCCTAGGCTACCCTTGACTGCTTCTGCCTCCAATAGATTTCCTAAGCACTAGTGTTTGAAGGAACAGCTTAAAAAGAGAATCCTAATGTGATTTCTTTATAATGGGTGTGTTCCTTATCTTATCCTAGTGTCTAAACTCTTCTCCATGGCTGGACCCCCAAATAATATTCCTTTACGTGCTAAGGGGTATCTAGAGAGTGGGATAGGTTTAATAACTACCCTAACCCTAACACGTACCCTAACCCTAACCCCTACCCTAACCCTAACACGTACACTAATCCTAACCCGTACCCTGAACCGAGTCCTAACCCTAACACTAACCCTAACCCTAACCCTAACCCATACCCTACGCCGTACCCGAACCCCTCCCCGAACCCGTACCCTAAGCCGTACCCTAAGCCTAACCCTAAGCCTAACCCTAACCCTAGGCTACCCTTGACTGCTTCTGCCTCCAATAGATTTCCTAAGCACTAGTGTTTTAAGGAACGGCTTAAAAACAGAATCCTAATGTGATTTCTTTATAATGGGTGTGTTCCTTATCTTATCCTAGTGTCTATACTCTTCTCCATGGCTGGACCCCCATATAATATTCCTTTACGTGCTAAGGGGTATCTAGAGAGTGGGATAGGTTTAATAACTACCCTAACCCTAACGCATACCCTAACCCTAACCCCTACCCTAACCCTAACCCGTACCCTAATCCTAACCCGTACCCTAAACTGAGCCCTAACCCTAACACTAACCCTAACCCTAACCCTAACCCATACCCTACACCGTACCCGAACCCCTCCCCGAAACCGTACCCTAAGCCGTACCCTAACCCTAACCCTAAGCCTAACCCTAACCCTAGGCTACCCTTGACTGCTTCTGCCTCCAATAGATTTCCTAAGCACTAGTGTTTGAAGGAACAGCTTAAAAAGAGAATCCTAATGTGATTTCTTTATAATGGGTGTGTTCCTTATCTTATCCTAGTGTCTAAACTCTTCTCCATGGCTGGACCCCCAAATAATATTCCTTTACGTGCTAAGGGGTATCTAGAGAGTGGGATAGGTTTAATAACTACCCTAACCCTAACGCGTACCCTAACCCTAACCCCTACCCTAACCCTAAAACGTACCCTAATCCTAACCCGTACACTAAACCGAGCCCTAACCCTAACTCAAACCCTAACCCTAACCCATACCCTACGCCGTACCCGAACCCCTCCCCGAACCCGTACCCTAAGCCGTACCCTAAGCCTAACCCTAAGCCTAACCCTAACCCTAGGCTACCCTTGACTGCTTCTGCCTCCAATAGATTTCCTAAGCACTAGTGTTTGAAGGAACAGCTTAAAAAGAGAATCCTAATGTGATTTCTTTATAATGGGTGTGTTCCTTATCTTATCCTAGTGTCTAAACTCTTCTCCATGGCTGGACCCCCAAATAATATTCCTTTACGTGCTAAGGGGTATCTAGAGAGTGGGATAGGTTTAATAACTACCCTAACCCTAACACGTACCCTAACCCTAACCCCTACCCTAACCCTAACACGTACCCTAATCGTAACCCGTACCCTGAACCGAGCCCTAACCCTAACACTAACCCTAACCCTAACCCTAACCCATACCCTACGCCGTACCCGAACCCCTCCCCGAACCCGTAGCCTAAGCCGTACCCTAAGCCTAACCCTAAGCCTAACCCTAACCCTAGGCTACCCTTGACTGCTTCTGCCTCCAATAGATTTCCTAAGCACTAGTGTTTTAAGGAACGGCTTAAAAACAGAATCCTAATGTGATTTCTTTATAATGGGTGTGTTCCTTATCTTATCCTAGTGTCTAAACTCTTCTCCATGGCTGGACCCCAAAATAATATTCCTTTACGTGCTAAGGGGTATCTAGAGAGTGGGATAGGTTTAATAACTACCCTAACCCTAACGCGTACCCTAACCCTAACCCCTACCCTAACCCTAACACGTACCCTAATCCTAACCCGTACCCTAAACTGAGCCCTAACCCTAACACTAACCCTAACCCTAACCCTAACCGATACCCTACACCGTACCCGAACCCCTCCCCGAAACCGTACCCTAAGCCGTACCCTAAGCCTAACCCTAAGCCTAACCCTAACCCTAGGCTACCCTTGACTGCTTCTGCCTCCAATAGATTTCCTAAGCACTAGTGTTTGAAGGAACAGCTTAAAAAGAGAATCCTAATGTGATTTCTTTATAATGGGTGTGTTCCTTATCTTATCCTAGTGTCTAAACTCTTCTCCATGGCTGGACCCCCAAATAATATTCCTTTACGTGATAAGGGGTATCTAGAGAGTGGGATAGGTTTAATAACTACCCTAACCCTAACGCGTACCCTAACCCTAACCCCTACCCTAACCCTAACCCGTACCCTAATCCTAACCCGTACCCTAAACCGAGCCCTAACCCTAACACTAACCCTAACCCTAACCCTAACCCATACCCTACGCCGTACCCGAACCCCTCCCCGAACCCGTACCCTAAGCCGTACCCTAAGCCTAACCCTAAGCCTAACCCTAACCCTAGGCTACCCTTGACTGCTTCTGCCTCCAATAGATTTCCTAAGCACTAGTGTTTGAAGGAACAGCTTAAAAAGAGAATCCTAATGTGATTTCTTTATAATGGGTGTGTTCCTTATCTTATCCTAGTGTCTAAACTCTTCTCCATGGCTGGACCCCCAAATAATATTCCTTTACATGCTAAGGGGTATCTAGAGAGTGGGATAGGTTTAATAACTACCCTAACCCTAACGCGTACCCTAACCCTAACCCCTACCCTAACCCTAAAACGTACCCTAATCCTAACCCGTACACTAAACCGAGCCCTAACCCTAACTCAAACCCTAACCCTAACCCTAACCCATACCCTACGCCGTACCCGAACCCCTCCCCGAACCCGTACCCTAAGCCGTACCCTAACCCTAACCCTAAGCCTAATCCTAACCCTAGGCTACCCTTGACTGCTTCTGCCTCCAATAGATTTCCTAAGCACTAGTGTTTTAAGGAACAGCTTAAAAAGAGAATCCTAATGTGATTTCTTTATAATGGGTGTGTTCCTTATCTTATCCTAGTGTCTAAACTCTTCTCCATGGCTGGACCCCCAAATAATATTCCTTTACGTGCTAAGGGGTATCTAGAGAGTGGGATAGGTTTAATAACTACCCTAACCCTAATGCGTACCCTAACCCTAACCCCTACCCTAACCCTAACACGTACCCTAATCCTAACCCGTACCCTGAAGCGAGCCCTAACCCTAACACTAACCCTAACCCTAACCCTAACCCATACCCTACGCCGTACCCGAACCCCTCCCCGAACCCGTACCCTAAGCCGTACCCTAAGCCTAACCCTAAGCCTAACCCTAACCCTAGGCTACCCTTGACTGCTTCTGCCTCCAATAGATTTCCTAAGCACTAGTGTTTGAAGGAACAGCTTAAAAAGAGAATCCTAATGTGATTTCTTTATAATGGGTGTGTTCCTTATCTTATCCTAGTGTCTAAACTCTTCTCCATGGCTGGACCCCCAAATAATATTCCTTTACATGCTAAGGGGTATCTAGAGAGTGAGATAGGTTTAATAACTACCCTAACCCTAACGCGTACCCTAACCCTAACCCCTACCCTAACCCTAACACGTACCCTAATCCTATCCCGTACCCTGAACCGAGCCCTAACCCTAACACTAACCCTAACCCTAACCCTAACCCATACCCTACGCCGTACCCGAACACCTCCCCGAACCCGTACCCTAAGCCGTACCCTAAGCCTAACCCTAAGCCTAACCCTAACCCTAGGCTACCCTTGACTGCTTCTGCCTCCAATAGATTTCCTAAGCACTATTGTTTTAAGGAACGGCTTAAAAACAGAATCCTAATGTGATTTCTTTATAATGGGTGTGTTCCTTATCTTATCCTAGTGTCTAAACTCTTCTCCATGGCTGGACCCCCAAATAATATTCCTTTACGTGCTAAGGGGTATCTAGAGAGTGGGATAGGTTTAATAACTACCCTAACCCTAACACGTACCCTAACCCTAACCCCTACCCTAACCCTAACACGTACCCTAATCCTAACCCGTACCCTAAACCGAGCCCTAACCCTAACACTAACCCTAACCCTAACCCATACCCTACGCCGTACCCGAACCCCTCCCCGAACCCGTACCCTAAGCCGTACCCTAAGCCTAACCCTAAGCCTAACCCTAACCCTAGGCTACCCTTGACTGCTTCTGCCTCCAATAGATTTCCTAAGCACTAGTGTTTTAAGGAACGGCTTAAAAACAGAATCCTAATGTGATTTCTTTATAATGGGTGTGTTCCTTATCTTATCCTACTGTCTAAACTCTTCTCCATGGCTGGACCCCCAAATAATATTCCTTTACGTGCTAAGGGGTATCTAGAGAGTGGGATAGGTTTAATAACTACCCTAACCCTAACGCGTACCCTAACCCTAACCCCTACCCTAACCCTAACACGTACCCTAATCCTAACCCGTACCCTAAACTGAGCCCTAACCCTAACACTAACCCTAACCCTAACCCTAACCCATACCCTACACCGTACCCGAACCCCTCCCCGAAACCATACCCTAAGCCGTACCCTAAGCCTAACCCTAAGCCTAACCCTAACCCTAGGCTACCCTTGACTGCTTCTGCCTCCAATAGATTTCCTAAGCACTAGTGTTTGAAGGAACAGCTTAAAAAGAGAATCCTAATGTGATTTCTTTATAATGGGTGTGTTCCTTATCTTATCCTAGTGTCTAAACTCTTCTCCATGGCTGGACCCCCAAATAATATTCCTTTACGTGCTAAGGGGTATCTAGAGAGTGGGATAGGTTTAATAACTACCCTAACCCTAACGCGTACCCTAACCCTAACCCCTACCCTAACCCTAACCCGTACCCTAATCCTAACCCGTACCCTAAACCGAGCCCTAACCCTAACACTAACCCTAACCCTAACCCTAACCCATACCCTACGCCGTACCCGAACCCCTCCCCGAACCCGTACCCTAAGCCGTACCCTAAGCCTAACCCTAAGCCTAACCCTAACCCTAGGCTACCCTTGACTGCTTCTGCCTCCAATAGATTTCCTAAGCACTAGTGTTTGAAGGAACAGCTTAAAAAGAGAATCCTAATGTGATTTCTTTATAATGGGTGTGTTCCTTATCTTATCCTAGTGTCTAAACTCTTCTCCATGGCTGGACCCCCAAATAATATTCCTTTACATGCTAAGGGGTATCTAGAGAGTGGGATAGGTTTAATAACTACCCTAACCCTAACGCGTACCCTAACCCTAACCCCTACCCTAACCCTAAAACGTACCCTAATCCTAACCCGTACACTAAACCGAGCCCTAACCCTAACTCAAACCCTAACCCTAACCCTAACCCATACCCTACGCCGTACCCGAACCCCTCCCCGAACCCGTACCCTAAGCCGTACCCTAACCCTAACCCTAAGCCTAATCCTAACCCTAGGCTACCCTTGACTGCTTCTGCCTCCAATAGATTTCCTAAGCACTAGTGTTTTAAGGAACAGCTTAAAAAGAGAATCCTAATGTGATTTCTTTATAATGGGTGTGTTCCTTATCTTATCCTAGTGTCTAAACTCTTCTCCATGGCTGGACCCCCAAATAATATTCCTTTACGTGCTAAGGGGTATCTAGAGAGTGGGATAGGTTTAATAACTACCCTAACCCTAATGCGTACCCTAACCCTAACCCCTACCCTAACCCTAACACGTACCCTAATCCTAACCCGTACCCTGAAGCGAGCCCTAACCCTAACACTAACCCTAACCCTAACCCTAACCCATACCCTACGCCGTACCCGAACCCCTCCCCGAACCCGTACCCTAAGCCGTACCCTAAGCCTAACCCTAAGCCTAACCCTAACCCTAGGCTACCCTTGACTGCTTCTGCCTCCAATAGATTTCCTAAGCACTAGTGTTTGAAGGAACAGCTTAAAAAGAGAATCCTAATGTGATTTCTTTATAATGGGTGTGTTCCTTATCTTATCCTAGTGTCTAAACTCTTCTCCATGGCTGGACCCCCAAATAATATTCCTTTACATGCTAAGGGGTATCTAGAGAGTGGGATAGGTTTAATAACTACCCTAACCCTAACGCGTACCATAACCCTAACCCCTACCCTAACCCTAACCCGTACACTAAACCGAGCCCTAACCCTAACTCAAACCCTAACCCTAACCCTAACCCATACCCTACGCCGTACCCGAACCCCTCTCCGAACCCGTAGCCTAAGCCGTACCCTAAGCCTAACCCTAAGCCTAACCCTAACCCTAGGCTACCCTTGACTGCTTCTGCCTCCAATAGATTTCCTAAGCACTAGTGTTTGAAGGAACAGCTTAAAAAGAGAATCCTAATGTGATTTCTTTATAATGGGTGTGTTCCTTATCTTATCCTAGTGTCTAAACTCTTCTCCATGGCTGGACCCCCAAATAATATTCCTTTACGTGCTAAGGGGTATCTAGAGAGTGGGATAGGTTTAATAACTACCCTAACCCTAACACGTACCCTAACCCTAACCCCTACCCTAACCCTAACACGTACACTAATCCTAACCCGTACCCTGAACCGAGTCCTAACCCTAACACTAACCCTAACCCTAACCCTAACCCATACCCTACGCCGTACCCGAACCCCTCCCCGAACCCGTACCCTAAGCCGTACCCTAAGCCTAACCCTAAGCCTAACCCTAACCCTAGGCTACCCTTGACTGCTTCTGCCTCCAATAGATTTCCTAAGCACTAGTGTTTTAAGGAACGGCTTAAAAACAGAATCCTAATGTGATTTCTTTATAATGGGTGTGTTCCTTATCTTATCCTAGTGTCTATACTCTTCTCCATGGCTGGACCCCCATATAATATTCCTTTACGTGCTAAGGGGTATCTAGAGAGTGGGATAGGTTTAATAACTACCCTAACCCTAACGCATACCCTAACCCTAACCCCTACCCTAACCCTAACCCGTACCCTAATCCTAACCCGTACCCTAAACTGAGCCCTAACCCTAACACTAACCCTAACCCTAACCCTAACCCATACCCTACACCGTACCCGAACCCCTCCCCGAAACCGTACCCTAAGCCGTACCCTAACCCTAACCCTAAGCCTAACCCTAACCCTAGGCTACCCTTGACTGCTTCTGCCTCCAATAGATTTCCTAAGCACTAGTGTTTGAAGGAACAGCTTAAAAAGAGAATCCTAATGTGATTTCTTTATAATGGGTGTGTTCCTTATCTTATCCTAGTGTCTAAACTCTTCTCCATGGCTGGACCCCCAAATAATATTCCTTTACGTGCTAAGGGGTATCTAGAGAGTGGGATAGGTTTAATAACTACCCTAACCCTAACGCGTACCCTAACCCTAACCCCTACCCTAACCCTAAAACGTACCCTAATCCTAACCCGTACACTAAACCGAGCCCTAACCCTAACTCAAACCCTAACCCTAACCCATACCCTACGCCGTACCCGAACCCCTCCCCGAACCCGTACCCTAAGCCGTACCCTAAGCCTAACCCTAAGCCTAACCCTAACCCTAGGCTACCCTTGACTGCTTCTGCCTCCAATAGATTTCCTAAGCACTAGTGTTTGAAGGAACAGCTTAAAAAGAGAATCCTAATGTGATTTCTTTATAATGGGTGTGTTCCTTATCTTATCCTAGTGTCTAAACTCTTCTCCATGGCTGGACCCCCAAATAATATTCCTTTACGTGCTAAGGGGTATCTAGAGAGTGGGATAGGTTTAATAACTACCCTAACCCTAACACGTACCCTAACCCTAACCCCTACCCTAACCCTAACACGTACCCTAATCGTAACCCGTACCCTGAACCGAGCCCTAACCCTAACACTAACCCTAACCCTAACCCTAACCCATACCCTACGCCGTACCCGAACCCCTCCCCGAACCCGTAGCCTAAGCCGTACCCTAAGCCTAACCCTAAGCCTAACCCTAACCCTAGGCTACCCTTGACTGCTTCTGCCTCCAATAGATTTCCTAAGCACTAGTGTTTTAAGGAACGGCTTAAAAACAGAATCCTAATGTGATTTCTTTATAATGGGTGTGTTCCTTATCTTATCCTAGTGTCTAAACTCTTCTCCATGGCTGGACCCCAAAATAATATTCCTTTACGTGCTAAGGGGTATCTAGAGAGTGGGATAGGTTTAATAACTACCCTAACCCTAACGCGTACCCTAACCCTAACCCCTACCCTAACCCTAACACGTACCCTAATCCTAACCCGTACCCTAAACTGAGCCCTAACCCTAACACTAACCCTAACCCTAACCCTAACCGATACCCTACACCGTACCCGAACCCCTCCCCGAAACCGTACCCTAAGCCGTACCCTAAGCCTAACCCTAAGCCTAACCCTAACCCTAGGCTACCCTTGACTGCTTCTGCCTCCAATAGATTTCCTAAGCACTAGTGTTTGAAGGAACAGCTTAAAAAGAGAATCCTAATGTGATTTCTTTATAATGGGTGTGTTCCTTATCTTATCCTAGTGTCTAAACTCTTCTCCATGGCTGGACCCCCAAATAATATTCCTTTACGTGATAAGGGGTATCTAGAGAGTGGGATAGGTTTAATAACTACCCTAACCCTAACGCGTACCCTAACCCTAACCCCTACCCTAACCCTAACCCGTACCCTAATCCTAACCCGTACCCTAAACCGAGCCCTAACCCTAACACTAACCCTAACCCTAACCCTAACCCATACCCTACGCCGTACCCGAACCCCTCCCCGAACCCGTACCCTAAGCCGTACCCTAAGCCTAACCCTAAGCCTAACCCTAACCCTAGGCTACCCTTGACTGCTTCTGCCTCCAATAGATTTCCTAAGCACTAGTGTTTGAAGGAACAGCTTAAAAAGAGAATCCTAATGTGATTTCTTTATAATGGGTGTGTTCCTTATCTTATCCTAGTGTCTAAACTCTTCTCCATGGCTGGACCCCCAAATAATATTCCTTTACATGCTAAGGGGTATCTAGAGAGTGGGATAGGTTTAATAACTACCCTAACCCTAACGCGTACCCTAACCCTAACCCCTACCCTAACCCTAAAACGTACCCTAATCCTAACCCGTACACTAAACCGAGCCCTAACCCTAACTCAAACCCTAACCCTAACCCTAACCCATACCCTACGCCGTACCCGAACCCCTCCCCGAACCCGTACCCTAAGCCGTACCCTAACCCTAACCCTAAGCCTAATCCTAACCCTAGGCTACCCTTGACTGCTTCTGCCTCCAATAGATTTCCTAAGCACTAGTGTTTTAAGGAACAGCTTAAAAAGAGAATCCTAATGTGATTTCTTTATAATGGGTGTGTTCCTTATCTTATCCTAGTGTCTAAACTCTTCTCCATGGCTGGACCCCCAAATAATATTCCTTTACGTGCTAAGGGGTATCTAGAGAGTGGGATAGGTTTAATAACTACCCTAACCCTAATGCGTACCCTAACCCTAACCCCTACCCTAACCCTAACACGTACCCTAATCCTAACCCGTACCCTGAAGCGAGCCCTAACCCTAACACTAACCCTAACCCTAACCCTAACCCATACCCTACGCCGTACCCGAACCCCTCCCCGAACCCGTACCCTAAGCCGTACCCTAAGCCTAACCCTAAGCCTAACCCTAACCCTAGGCTACCCTTGACTGCTTCTGCCTCCAATAGATTTCCTAAGCACTAGTGTTTGAAGGAACAGCTTAAAAAGAGAATCCTAATGTGATTTCTTTATAATGGGTGTGTTCCTTATCTTATCCTAGTGTCTAAACTCTTCTCCATGGCTGGACCCCCAAATAATATTCCTTTACATGCTAAGGGGTATCTAGAGAGTGAGATAGGTTTAATAACTACCCTAACCCTAACGCGTACCCTAACCCTAACCCCTACCCTAACCCTAACACGTACCCTAATCCTATCCCGTACCCTGAACCGAGCCCTAACCCTAACACTAACCCTAACCCTAACCCTAACCCATACCCTACGCCGTACCCGAACACCTCCCCGAACCCGTACCCTAAGCCGTACCCTAAGCCTAACCCTAAGCCTAACCCTAACCCTAGGCTACCCTTGACTGCTTCTGCCTCCAATAGATTTCCTAAGCACTATTGTTTTAAGGAACGGCTTAAAAACAGAATCCTAATGTGATTTCTTTATAATGGGTGTGTTCCTTATCTTATCCTAGTGTCTAAACTCTTCTCCATGGCTGGACCCCCAAATAATATTCCTTTACGTGCTAAGGGGTATCTAGAGAGTGGGATAGGTTTAATAACTACCCTAACCCTAACACGTACCCTAACCCTAACCCCTACCCTAACCCTAACACGTACCCTAATCCTAACCCGTACCCTAAACCGAGCCCTAACCCTAACACTAACCCTAACCCTAACCCATACCCTACGCCGTACCCGAACCCCTCCCCGAACCCGTACCCTAAGCCGTACCCTAAGCCTAACCCTAAGCCTAACCCTAACCCTAGGCTACCCTTGACTGCTTCTGCCTCCAATAGATTTCCTAAGCACTAGTGTTTTAAGGAACGGCTTAAAAACAGAATCCTAATGTGATTTCTTTATAATGGGTGTGTTCCTTATCTTATCCTACTGTCTAAACTCTTCTCCATGGCTGGACCCCCAAATAATATTCCTTTACGTGCTAAGGGGTATCTAGAGAGTGGGATAGGTTTAATAACTACCCTAACCCTAACGCGTACCCTAACCCTAACCCCTACCCTAACCCTAACACGTACCCTAATCCTAACCCGTACCCTAAACTGAGCCCTAACCCTAACACTAACCCTAACCCTAACCCTAACCCATACCCTACACCGTACCCGAACCCCTCCCCGAAACCATACCCTAAGCCGTACCCTAAGCCTAACCCTAAGCCTAACCCTAACCCTAGGCTACCCTTGACTGCTTCTGCCTCCAATAGATTTCCTAAGCACTAGTGTTTGAAGGAACAGCTTAAAAAGAGAATCCTAATGTGATTTCTTTATAATGGGTGTGTTCCTTATCTTATCCTAGTGTCTAAACTCTTCTCCATGGCTGGACCCCCAAATAATATTCCTTTACGTGCTAAGGGGTATCTAGAGAGTGGGATAGGTTTAATAACTACCCTAACCCTAACGCGTACCCTAACCCTAACCCCTACCCTAACCCTAACCCGTACCCTAATCCTAACCCGTACCCTAAACCGAGCCCTAACCCTAACACTAACCCTAACCCTAACCCTAACCCATACCCTACGCCGTACCCGAACCCCTCCCCGAACCCGTACCCTAAGCCGTACCCTAAGCCTAACCCTAAGCCTAACCCTAACCCTAGGCTACCCTTGACTGCTTCTGCCTCCAATAGATTTCCTA
The DNA here is from genome assembly GCF_028023285.1 of Balaenoptera ricei. Lineage (NCBI taxonomy): Eukaryota > Metazoa > Chordata > Mammalia > Artiodactyla > Balaenopteridae > Balaenoptera > Balaenoptera ricei. The sequence goes on from NW_026777702.1 coordinate 85,844, forward strand.
AGCACTAGTGTTTGAAGGAACAGCTTAAAAAGAGAATCCTAATGTGATTTCTTTATAATGGGTGTGTTCCTTATCTTATCCTAGTGTCTAAACTCTTCTCCATGGCTGGACCCCCAAATAATATTCCTTTACATGCTAAGGGGTATCTAGAGAGTGGGATAGGTTTAATAACTACCCTAACCCTAACGCGTACCCTAACCCTAACCCCTACCCTAACCCTAAAACGTACCCTAATCCTAACCCGTACACTAAACCGAGCCCTAACCCTAACTCAAACCCTAACCCTAACCCTAACCCATACCCTACGCCGTACCCGAACCCCTCCCCGAACCCGTACCCTAAGCCGTACCCTAACCCTAACCCTAAGCCTAATCCTAACCCTAGGCTACCCTTGACTGCTTCTGCCTCCAATAGATTTCCTAAGCACTAGTGTTTTAAGGAACAGCTTAAAAAGAGAATCCTAATGTGATTTCTTTATAATGGGTGTGTTCCTTATCTTATCCTAGTGTCTAAACTCTTCTCCATGGCTGGACCCCCAAATAATATTCCTTTACGTGCTAAGGGGTATCTAGAGAGTGGGATAGGTTTAATAACTACCCTAACCCTAATGCGTACCCTAACCCTAACCCCTACCCTAACCCTAACACGTACCCTAATCCTAACCCGTACCCTGAAGCGAGCCCTAACCCTAACACTAACCCTAACCCTAACCCTAACCCATACCCTACGCCGTACCCGAACCCCTCCCCGAACCCGTACCCTAAGCCGTACCCTAAGCCTAACCCTAAGCCTAACCCTAACCCTAGGCTACCCTTGACTGCTTCTGCCTCCAATAGATTTCCTAAGCACTAGTGTTTGAAGGAACAGCTTAAAAAGAGAATCCTAATGTGATTTCTTTATAATGGGTGTGTTCCTTATCTTATCCTAGTGTCTAAACTCTTCTCCATGGCTGGACCCCCAAATAATATTCCTTTACATGCTAAGGGGTATCTAGAGAGTGAGATAGGTTTAATAACTACCCTAACCCTAACGCGTACCCTAACCCTAACCCCTACCCTAACCCTAACACGTACCCTAATCCTATCCCGTACCCTGAACCGAGCCCTAACCCTAACACTAACCCTAACCCTAACCCTAACCCATACCCTACGCCGTACCCGAACACCTCCCCGAACCCGTACCCTAAGCCGTACCCTAAGCCTAACCCTAAGCCTAACCCTAACCCTAGGCTACCCTTGACTGCTTCTGCCTCCAATAGATTTCCTAAGCACTATTGTTTTAAGGAACGGCTTAAAAACAGAATCCTAATGTGATTTCTTTATAATGGGTGTGTTCCTTATCTTATCCTAGTGTCTAAACTCTTCTCCATGGCTGGACCCCCAAATAATATTCCTTTACGTGCTAAGGGGTATCTAGAGAGTGGGATAGGTTTAATAACTACCCTAACCCTAACACGTACCCTAACCCTAACCCCTACCCTAACCCTAACACGTACCCTAATCCTAACCCGTACCCTAAACCGAGCCCTAACCCTAACACTAACCCTAACCCTAACCCATACCCTACGCCGTACCCGAACCCCTCCCCGAACCCGTACCCTAAGCCGTACCCTAAGCCTAACCCTAAGCCTAACCCTAACCCTAGGCTACCCTTGACTGCTTCTGCCTCCAATAGATTTCCTAAGCACTAGTGTTTTAAGGAACGGCTTAAAAACAGAATCCTAATGTGATTTCTTTATAATGGGTGTGTTCCTTATCTTATCCTACTGTCTAAACTCTTCTCCATGGCTGGACCCCCAAATAATATTCCTTTACGTGCTAAGGGGTATCTAGAGAGTGGGATAGGTTTAATAACTACCCTAACCCTAACGCGTACCCTAACCCTAACCCCTACCCTAACCCTAACACGTACCCTAATCCTAACCCGTACCCTAAACTGAGCCCTAACCCTAACACTAACCCTAACCCTAACCCTAACCCATACCCTACACCGTACCCGAACCCCTCCCCGAAACCATACCCTAAGCCGTACCCTAAGCCTAACCCTAAGCCTAACCCTAACCCTAGGCTACCCTTGACTGCTTCTGCCTCCAATAGATTTCCTAAGCACTAGTGTTTGAAGGAACAGCTTAAAAAGAGAATCCTAATGTGATTTCTTTATAATGGGTGTGTTCCTTATCTTATCCTAGTGTCTAAACTCTTCTCCATGGCTGGACCCCCAAATAATATTCCTTTACGTGCTAAGGGGTATCTAGAGAGTGGGATAGGTTTAATAACTACCCTAACCCTAACGCGTACCCTAACCCTAACCCCTACCCTAACCCTAACCCGTACCCTAATCCTAACCCGTACCCTAAACCGAGCCCTAACCCTAACACTAACCCTAACCCTAACCCTAACCCATACCCTACGCCGTACCCGAACCCCTCCCCGAACCCGTACCCTAAGCCGTACCCTAAGCCTAACCCTAAGCCTAACCCTAACCCTAGGCTACCCTTGACTGCTTCTGCCTCCAATAGATTTCCTAAGCACTAGTGTTTGAAGGAACAGCTTAAAAAGAGAATCCTAATGTGATTTCTTTATAATGGGTGTGTTCCTTATCTTATCCTAGTGTCTAAACTCTTCTCCATGGCTGGACCCCCAAATAATATTCCTTTACATGCTAAGGGGTATCTAGAGAGTGGGATAGGTTTAATAACTACCCTAACCCTAACGCGTACCCTAACCCTAACCCCTACCCTAACCCTAAAACGTACCCTAATCCTAACCCGTACACTAAACCGAGCCCTAACCCTAACTCAAACCCTAACCCTAACCCTAACCCATACCCTACGCCGTACCCGAACCCCTCCCCGAACCCGTACCCTAAGCCGTACCCTAACCCTAACCCTAAGCCTAATCCTAACCCTAGGCTACCCTTGACTGCTTCTGCCTCCAATAGATTTCCTAAGCACTAGTGTTTTAAGGAACAGCTTAAAAAGAGAATCCTAATGTGATTTCTTTATAATGGGTGTGTTCCTTATCTTATCCTAGTGTCTAAACTCTTCTCCATGGCTGGACCCCCAAATAATATTCCTTTACGTGCTAAGGGGTATCTAGAGAGTGGGATAGGTTTAATAACTACCCTAACCCTAATGCGTACCCTAACCCTAACCCCTACCCTAACCCTAACACGTACCCTAATCCTAACCCGTACCCTGAAGCGAGCCCTAACCCTAACACTAACCCTAACCCTAACCCTAACCCATACCCTACGCCGTACCCGAACCCCTCCCCGAACCCGTACCCTAAGCCGTACCCTAAGCCTAACCCTAAGCCTAACCCTAACCCTAGGCTACCCTTGACTGCTTCTGCCTCCAATAGATTTCCTAAGCACTAGTGTTTGAAGGAACAGCTTAAAAAGAGAATCCTAATGTGATTTCTTTATAATGGGTGTGTTCCTTATCTTATCCTAGTGTCTAAACTCTTCTCCATGGCTGGACCCCCAAATAATATTCCTTTACATGCTAAGGGGTATCTAGAGAGTGGGATAGGTTTAATAACTACCCTAACCCTAACGCGTACCATAACCCTAACCCCTACCCTAACCCTAACCCGTACACTAAACCGAGCCCTAACCCTAACTCAAACCCTAACCCTAACCCTAACCCATACCCTACGCCGTACCCGAACCCCTCTCCGAACCCGTAGCCTAAGCCGTACCCTAAGCCTAACCCTAAGCCTAACCCTAACCCTAGGCTACCCTTGACTGCTTCTGCCTCCAATAGATTTCCTAAGCACTAGTGTTTGAAGGAACAGCTTAAAAAGAGAATCCTAATGTGATTTCTTTATAATGGGTGTGTTCCTTATCTTATCCTAGTGTCTAAACTCTTCTCCATGGCTGGACCCCCAAATAATATTCCTTTACGTGCTAAGGGGTATCTAGAGAGTGGGATAGGTTTAATAACTACCCTAACCCTAACACGTACCCTAACCCTAACCCCTACCCTAACCCTAACACGTACACTAATCCTAACCCGTACCCTGAACCGAGTCCTAACCCTAACACTAACCCTAACCCTAACCCTAACCCATACCCTACGCCGTACCCGAACCCCTCCCCGAACCCGTACCCTAAGCCGTACCCTAAGCCTAACCCTAAGCCTAACCCTAACCCTAGGCTACCCTTGACTGCTTCTGCCTCCAATAGATTTCCTAAGCACTAGTGTTTTAAGGAACGGCTTAAAAACAGAATCCTAATGTGATTTCTTTATAATGGGTGTGTTCCTTATCTTATCCTAGTGTCTATACTCTTCTCCATGGCTGGACCCCCATATAATATTCCTTTACGTGCTAAGGGGTATCTAGAGAGTGGGATAGGTTTAATAACTACCCTAACCCTAACGCATACCCTAACCCTAACCCCTACCCTAACCCTAACCCGTACCCTAATCCTAACCCGTACCCTAAACTGAGCCCTAACCCTAACACTAACCCTAACCCTAACCCTAACCCATACCCTACACCGTACCCGAACCCCTCCCCGAAACCGTACCCTAAGCCGTACCCTAACCCTAACCCTAAGCCTAACCCTAACCCTAGGCTACCCTTGACTGCTTCTGCCTCCAATAGATTTCCTAAGCACTAGTGTTTGAAGGAACAGCTTAAAAAGAGAATCCTAATGTGATTTCTTTATAATGGGTGTGTTCCTTATCTTATCCTAGTGTCTAAACTCTTCTCCATGGCTGGACCCCCAAATAATATTCCTTTACGTGCTAAGGGGTATCTAGAGAGTGGGATAGGTTTAATAACTACCCTAACCCTAACGCGTACCCTAACCCTAACCCCTACCCTAACCCTAAAACGTACCCTAATCCTAACCCGTACACTAAACCGAGCCCTAACCCTAACTCAAACCCTAACCCTAACCCATACCCTACGCCGTACCCGAACCCCTCCCCGAACCCGTACCCTAAGCCGTACCCTAAGCCTAACCCTAAGCCTAACCCTAACCCTAGGCTACCCTTGACTGCTTCTGCCTCCAATAGATTTCCTAAGCACTAGTGTTTGAAGGAACAGCTTAAAAAGAGAATCCTAATGTGATTTCTTTATAATGGGTGTGTTCCTTATCTTATCCTAGTGTCTAAACTCTTCTCCATGGCTGGACCCCCAAATAATATTCCTTTACGTGCTAAGGGGTATCTAGAGAGTGGGATAGGTTTAATAACTACCCTAACCCTAACACGTACCCTAACCCTAACCCCTACCCTAACCCTAACACGTACCCTAATCGTAACCCGTACCCTGAACCGAGCCCTAACCCTAACACTAACCCTAACCCTAACCCTAACCCATACCCTACGCCGTACCCGAACCCCTCCCCGAACCCGTAGCCTAAGCCGTACCCTAAGCCTAACCCTAAGCCTAACCCTAACCCTAGGCTACCCTTGACTGCTTCTGCCTCCAATAGATTTCCTAAGCACTAGTGTTTTAAGGAACGGCTTAAAAACAGAATCCTAATGTGATTTCTTTATAATGGGTGTGTTCCTTATCTTATCCTAGTGTCTAAACTCTTCTCCATGGCTGGACCCCAAAATAATATTCCTTTACGTGCTAAGGGGTATCTAGAGAGTGGGATAGGTTTAATAACTACCCTAACCCTAACGCGTACCCTAACCCTAACCCCTACCCTAACCCTAACACGTACCCTAATCCTAACCCGTACCCTAAACTGAGCCCTAACCCTAACACTAACCCTAACCCTAACCCTAACCGATACCCTACACCGTACCCGAACCCCTCCCCGAAACCGTACCCTAAGCCGTACCCTAAGCCTAACCCTAAGCCTAACCCTAACCCTAGGCTACCCTTGACTGCTTCTGCCTCCAATAGATTTCCTAAGCACTAGTGTTTGAAGGAACAGCTTAAAAAGAGAATCCTAATGTGATTTCTTTATAATGGGTGTGTTCCTTATCTTATCCTAGTGTCTAAACTCTTCTCCATGGCTGGACCCCCAAATAATATTCCTTTACGTGATAAGGGGTATCTAGAGAGTGGGATAGGTTTAATAACTACCCTAACCCTAACGCGTACCCTAACCCTAACCCCTACCCTAACCCTAACCCGTACCCTAATCCTAACCCGTACCCTAAACCGAGCCCTAACCCTAACACTAACCCTAACCCTAACCCTAACCCATACCCTACGCCGTACCCGAACCCCTCCCCGAACCCGTACCCTAAGCCGTACCCTAAGCCTAACCCTAAGCCTAACCCTAACCCTAGGCTACCCTTGACTGCTTCTGCCTCCAATAGATTTCCTAAGCACTAGTGTTTGAAGGAACAGCTTAAAAAGAGAATCCTAATGTGATTTCTTTATAATGGGTGTGTTCCTTATCTTATCCTAGTGTCTAAACTCTTCTCCATGGCTGGACCCCCAAATAATATTCCTTTACATGCTAAGGGGTATCTAGAGAGTGGGATAGGTTTAATAACTACCCTAACCCTAACGCGTACCCTAACCCTAACCCCTACCCTAACCCTAAAACGTACCCTAATCCTAACCCGTACACTAAACCGAGCCCTAACCCTAACTCAAACCCTAACCCTAACCCTAACCCATACCCTACGCCGTACCCGAACCCCTCCCCGAACCCGTACCCTAAGCCGTACCCTAACCCTAACCCTAAGCCTAATCCTAACCCTAGGCTACCCTTGACTGCTTCTGCCTCCAATAGATTTCCTAAGCACTAGTGTTTTAAGGAACAGCTTAAAAAGAGAATCCTAATGTGATTTCTTTATAATGGGTGTGTTCCTTATCTTATCCTAGTGTCTAAACTCTTCTCCATGGCTGGACCCCCAAATAATATTCCTTTACGTGCTAAGGGGTATCTAGAGAGTGGGATAGGTTTAATAACTACCCTAACCCTAATGCGTACCCTAACCCTAACCCCTACCCTAACCCTAACACGTACCCTAATCCTAACCCGTACCCTGAAGCGAGCCCTAACCCTAACACTAACCCTAACCCTAACCCTAACCCATACCCTACGCCGTACCCGAACCCCTCCCCGAACCCGTACCCTAAGCCGTACCCTAAGCCTAACCCTAAGCCTAACCCTAACCCTAGGCTACCCTTGACTGCTTCTGCCTCCAATAGATTTCCTAAGCACTAGTGTTTGAAGGAACAGCTTAAAAAGAGAATCCTAATGTGATTTCTTTATAATGGGTGTGTTCCTTATCTTATCCTAGTGTCTAAACTCTTCTCCATGGCTGGACCCCCAAATAATATTCCTTTACATGCTAAGGGGTATCTAGAGAGTGAGATAGGTTTAATAACTACCCTAACCCTAACGCGTACCCTAACCCTAACCCCTACCCTAACCCTAACACGTACCCTAATCCTATCCCGTACCCTGAACCGAGCCCTAACCCTAACACTAACCCTAACCCTAACCCTAACCCATACCCTACGCCGTACCCGAACACCTCCCCGAACCCGTACCCTAAGCCGTACCCTAAGCCTAACCCTAAGCCTAACCCTAACCCTAGGCTACCCTTGACTGCTTCTGCCTCCAATAGATTTCCTAAGCACTATTGTTTTAAGGAACGGCTTAAAAACAGAATCCTAATGTGATTTCTTTATAATGGGTGTGTTCCTTATCTTATCCTAGTGTCTAAACTCTTCTCCATGGCTGGACCCCCAAATAATATTCCTTTACGTGCTAAGGGGTATCTAGAGAGTGGGATAGGTTTAATAACTACCCTAACCCTAACACGTACCCTAACCCTAACCCCTACCCTAACCCTAACACGTACCCTAATCCTAACCCGTACCCTAAACCGAGCCCTAACCCTAACACTAACCCTAACCCTAACCCATACCCTACGCCGTACCCGAACCCCTCCCCGAACCCGTACCCTAAGCCGTACCCTTAGCCTAACCCTAAGCCTAACCCTAACCCTAGGCTACCCTTGACTGCTTCTGCCTCCAATAGATTTCCTAAGCACTAGTGTTTTAAGGAACGGCTTAAAAACAGAATCCTAATGTGATTTCTTTATAATGGGTGTGTTCCTTATCTTATCCTACTGTCTAAACTCTTCTCCATGGCTGGACCCCCAAATAATATTCCTTTACGTGCTAAGGGGTATCTAGAGAGTGGGATAGGTTTAATAACTACCCTAACCCTAACGCGTACCCTAACCCTAACCCCTACCCTAACCCTAACACGTACCCTAATCCTAACCCGTACCCTAAACTGAGCCCTAACCCTAACACTAACCCTAACCCTAACCCTAACCCATACCCTACACCGTACCCGAACCCCTCCCCGAAACCATACCCTAAGCCGTACCCTAAGCCTAACCCTAAGCCTAACCCTAACCCTAGGCTACCCTTGACTGCTTCTGCCTCCAATAGATTTCCTAAGCACTAGTGTTTGAAGGAACAGCTTAAAAAGAGAATCCTAATGTGATTTCTTTATAATGGGTGTGTTCCTTATCTTATCCTAGTGTCTAAACTCTTCTCCATGGCTGGACCCCCAAATAATATTCCTTTACGTGCTAAGGGGTATCTAGAGAGTGGGATAGGTTTAATAACTACCCTAACCCTAACGCGTACCCTAACCCTAACCCCTACCCTAACCCTAACCCGTACCCTAATCCTAACCCGTACCCTAAACCGAGCCCTAACCCTAACACTAACCCTAACCCTAACCCTAACCCATACCCTACGCCGTACCCGAACCCCTCCCCGAACCCGTACCCTAAGCCGTACCCTAAGCCTAACCCTAAGCCTAACCCTAACCCTAGGCTACCCTTGACTGCTTCTGCCTCCAATAGATTTCCTAAGCACTAGTGTTTGAAGGAACAGCTTAAAAAGAGAATCCTAATGTGATTTCTTTATAATGGGTGTGTTCCTTATCTTATCCTAGTGTCTAAACTCTTCTCCATGGCTGGACCCCCAAATAATATTCCTTTACATGCTAAGGGGTATCTAGAGAGTGGGATAGGTTTAATAACTACCCTAACCCTAACGCGTACCCTAACCCTAACCCCTACCCTAACCCTAAAACGTACCCTAATCCTAACCCGTACACTAAACCGAGCCCTAACCCTAACTCAAACCCTAACCCTAACCCTAACCCATACCCTACGCCGTACCCGAACCCCTCCCCGAACCCGTACCCTAAGCCGTACCCTAACCCTAACCCTAAGCCTAATCCTAACCCTAGGCTACCCTTGACTGCTTCTGCCTCCAATAGATTTCCTAAGCACTAGTGTTTTAAGGAACAGCTTAAAAAGAGAATCCTAATGTGATTTCTTTATAATGGGTGTGTTCCTTATCTTATCCTAGTGTCTAAACTCTTCTCCATGGCTGGACCCCCAAATAATATTCCTTTACGTGCTAAGGGGTATCTAGAGAGTGGGATAGGTTTAATAACTACCCTAACCCTAATGCGTACCCTAACCCTAACCCCTACCCTAACCCTAACACGTACCCTAATCCTAACCCGTACCCTGAAGCGAGCCCTAACCCTAACACTAACCCTAACCCTAACCCTAACCCATACCCTACGCCGTACCCGAACCCCTCCCCGAACCCGTACCCTAAGCCGTACCCTAAGCCTAACCCTAAGCCTAACCCTAACCCTAGGCTACCCTTGACTGCTTCTGCCTCCAATAGATTTCCTAAGCACTAGTGTTTGAAGGAACAGCTTAAAAAGAGAATCCTAATGTGATTTCTTTATAATGGGTGTGTTCCTTATCTTATCCTAGTGTCTAAACTCTTCTCCATGGCTGGACCCCCAAATAATATTCCTTTACATGCTAAGGGGTATCTAGAGAGTGAGATAGGTTTAATAACTACCCTAACCCTAACGCGTACCCTAACCCTAACCCCTACCCTAACCCTAACACGTACCCTAATCCTATCCCGTACCCTGAACCGAGCCCTAACCCTAACACTAACCCTAACCCTAACCCTAACCCATACCCTACGCCGTACCCGAACACCTCCCCGAACCCGTACCCTAAGCCGTACCCTAAGCCTAACCCTAAGCCTAACCCTAACCCTAGGCTACCCTTGACTGCTTCTGCCTCCAATAGATTTCCTAAGCACTATTGTTTTAAGGAACGGCTTAAAAACAGAATCCTAATGTGATTTCTTTATAATGGGTGTGTTCCTTATCTTATCCTAGTGTCTAAACTCTTCTCCATGGCTGGACCCCCAAATAATATTCCTTTACGTGCTAAGGGGTATCTAGAGAGTGGGATAGGTTTAATAACTACCCTAACCCTAACACGTACCCTAACCCTAACCCCTACCCTAACCCTAACACGTACCCTAATCCTAACCCGTACCCTAAACCGAGCCCTAACCCTAACACTAACCCTAACCCTAACCCATACCCTACGCCGTACCCGAACCCCTCCCCGAACCCGTACCCTAAGCCGTACCCTAAGCCTAACCCTAAGCCTAACCCTAACCCTAGGCTACCCTTGACTGCTTCTGCCTCCAATAGATTTCCTAAGCACTAGTGTTTTAAGGAACGGCTTAAAAACAGAATCCTAATGTGATTTCTTTATAATGGGTGTGTTCCTTATCTTATCCTACTGTCTAAACTCTTCTCCATGGCTGGACCCCCAAATAATATTCCTTTACGTGCTAAGGGGTATCTAGAGAGTGGGATAGGTTTAATAACTACCCTAACCCTAACGCGTACCCTAACCCTAACCCCTACCCTAACCCTAACACGTACCCTAATCCTAACCCGTACCCTAAACTGAGCCCTAACCCTAACACTAACCCTAACCCTAACCCTAACCCATACCCTACACCGTACCCGAACCCCTCCCCGAAACCATACCCTAAGCCGTACCCTAAGCCTAACCCTAAGCCTAACCCTAACCCTAGGCTACCCTTGACTGCTTCTGCCTCCAATAGATTTCCTAAGCACTAGTGTTTGAAGGAACAGCTTAAAAAGAGAATCCTAATGTGATTTCTTTATAATGGGTGTGTTCCTTATCTTATCCTAGTGTCTAAACTCTTCTCCATGGCTGGACCCCCAAATAATATTCCTTTACGTGCTAAGGGGTATCTAGAGAGTGGGATAGGTTTAATAACTACCCTAACCCTAACGCGTACCCTAACCCTAACCCCTACCCTAACCCTAACCCGTACCCTAATCCTAACCCGTACCCTAAACCGAGCCCTAACCCTAACACTAACCCTAACCCTAACCCTAACCCATACCCTACGCCGTACCCGAACCCCTCCCCGAACCCGTACCCTAAGCCGTACCCTAAGCCTAACCCTAAGCCTAACCCTAACCCTAGGCTACCCTTGACTGCTTCTGCCTCCAATAGATTTCCTAAGCACTAGTGTTTGAAGGAACAGCTTAAAAAGAGAATCCTAATGTGATTTCTTTATAATGGGTGTGTTCCTTATCTTATCCTAGTGTCTAAACTCTTCTCCATGGCTGGACCCCCAAATAATATTCCTTTACATGCTAAGGGGTATCTAGAGAGTGAGATAGGTTTAATAACTACCCTAACCCTAACGCGTACCCTAACCCTAACCCCTACCCTAACCCTAAAACGTACCCTAATCCTAACCCGTACACAAAACCGAGCCCTAACCCTAACTCAAACCCTATCCCTAACCCTAACCCATACCCTACGCCGTACCCGAACCCCTCCCCGAACCCGTACCCTAAGCCGTACCCTAACCCTAACCCTAAGCCTAAACCTAACCCTAGGCTACCCTTGACTGCTTCTGCCTCCAATAGATTTCCTAAGCACTAGTGTTTGAAGGAACAGCTTAAAAAGAGAATCCTAATGTGATTTCTTTATAATGGGTGTGTTCCTTATCTTATCTTGGTGTCTAAACTCTTCTCCATGGCTGGACCCGCAAATAATATTCCTTTACGTGCTAAGGGGTATCTAGAGAGTGGGATAGGTTTACTAACTACCCTAACCCTAATGCGTACCCTAACCCTAACCCCTACCCTAACCCTAACACGTACCCTAATCCTAACCCGTACCCTAAACCGAGCCCTAACCCTAACACGAACCCTAACCCTAACCCTAAACCATACCCTACGCCGTACCCGAACCCCTCCCCGAACCCCTACCCTAAGCCTAACCCTAACCCTAACCCTAAGCCTAACCCTAACCCTAGGCTACCCTTGACTGCTTCTGCCTCCAATAGATTTCCTAAGCACTAGTGTTTGAAGGAACAACTTAAAAAGAGAATCCTAATGTGATTTCTTTATAATGTATGTGTTCCTTATTTTATCCTAGTGTCTAAACTCTTCTCCATGGCTGGACCCGCAAATAATATTCCTTTACGTGCTAAGGGGTATCTAGAGAGTGGGATAGGTTTAATAACTACCCTAACCCTAACGCGTACCCTAACCCTAACCCCTACCCTAACCCTAACACGTACCCTAATCCTAACCCGTACCCTAAACCGAGCCCTAACCCTAACACTAACCCTAAACCTAACCCTAACCCATACCCTACACCGTACCCGAACCCCTCCCCAAACCCGTACCCTAAGCCGTACCCTAAGCCTAACCCTAAGCCTAACCCTAACCCTAGGCTACCCTTGACTGCTTCTGCCTCCAACAGATTTCCTAAGCACTAATGTTTGAAGGAAAAGCTTAAAAAGAGAATCCTAATGTGATTTCTTTATAATGGGTGTGTTCCTTATCTTATCCTAGTGTCTAAACTCTTCTCCATGGCTGGACCCCCAAATAATATTCCTTTACGTGCTAAGGGGTATCTAGAGAGTGGGATAGGTTTAATAACTACCCTAACCCTAACGCGTACCCTAACCCTAACCCCTACCATAACCCTAACACGTACCCTAATCCTAACCCGTACCCTAAACCGAGCCCTAACCCTAACACTAACCCTAACCCTAACCCTAACCCATACCCTACGCCGTACCCGAACCCCTCCCCGAACCCGTAGCCTAAGCCGTACCCTAAGCCTAACCCTAAGCCTAACCCTAACCCTAGGCTACCCTTGACTGCTTCTGCCTCCAATAGATTTCCTAAGCACTAGTGTTTGAAGGAACAGCTTAAAAAGAGAATCCTAATGTGATTTCTTTATAATGGGTGTGTTCCTTATCTTATCCTAGTGTCTAAACTCTTCTCCATGGCTGGACCCCCAAATAATATTCCTTTACGTGCTAAGGGGTATCTAGAGAGTGGGATAGGTTTAATAACTATCCTAACCCTAACGCGTACCCTAACCCTAACCCCTACCCTAACCCTAACACGTACCCTAATCCTAACCCGTATCCTAAACCGATCCCTAACCCAAACACTAACCCTATCCCTAACCCTAACCCATACCCTACGCCGTACCCGAACCCCTCCCCGAACCCGTACCCTAAGCCGTACCCTAACCCTAACCCTAAGCCTAACCCTAACCCTAGGCTACCCTTGACTGCTTCTGCCTCCAATAGATTTCCTAAGCACTAGTGTTTGAAGGAACAGCTTAAAAAGAGAATCCTAATGTGATTTCTTTATAATGGGTGTGTTCCTTATCTTATCCTAGTGTCTAAACTCTTCTCCATGGCTGGACCCCCAAATAATATTCCTTTACATGCTAAGGGGTATCTAGAGAGTGGGATAGGTTTAATAACTACCCTAACCCTAACGCGTACCCTAACCCTAACCCCTACCCTAACCCTAAAACGTACCCTAATCCTAACCCGTACACTAAACCGAGCCCTAACCCTAACTCAAACCCTAACCCTAACCCTAACCCATTCCCTACGCCGTACCCGAACCCCTCCCCGAACCCGTACCCTAAGCCGTACCCTAAGCCTAACCCTAACCCTAGGCTACCCTTGACTGCTTCTGCCTCCAATAGATTTCCTAAGCACTAGTGTTTGAAGGAACAGCTTAAAAAGAGAATCCTAATGTGATTTCTTTATAATGGGTGTGTTCCTTATCTTATCCTAGTGTCTAAACTCTTCTCCATGGCTGGACCCCCAAATAATATTCCTTTACGTGCTAAGGGGTATCTAGAGAGTGGGATAGGTTTAATAACTACCCTAACCCTAACACGTACCCTAACCCTAACCCCTACCCTAACCCTAACACGTACCCTAATCCTAACCCGTACCCTGAAGCGAGCCCTAACCCTAACACTAACCCTAACCCTAACCCTAACCCATACCCTACGCCGTACCCGAACCCCTCCCCGAACCCGTACCCTAAGCCGTACCCTAAGCCTAACCCTAAGCCTAACCCTAACCCTAGGCTACCCTTGACTGCTTCTGCCTCCAATAGATTTCCTAAGCACTAGTGTTTTAAGGAACGGCTTAAAAACAGAATCCTAATGTGATTTCTTTATAATGGGTGTGTTCCTTATCTTATCCTAGTGTCTAAACTCTTCTCCATGGCTGGACCCCAAAATAATATTCCTTTACGTGCTAAGGGGTATCTAGAGAGTGGGATAGGTTTAATAACTACCCTAACCCTAACGCGTACCCTAACCCTAACCCCTACCCTAACCCTAACACGTACCCTAATCCTAACCCGTACCCTAAACTGAGCCCTAACCCTAACACTAACCCTAACCCTAACCCTAACCCATACCCTACACCGTACCCGAACCCCTCCCCGAAACCGTACCCTAAGCCGTACCCTAAGCCTAACCCTAAGCCTAACCCTAACCCTAGGCTACCCTTGACTGCTTCTGCCTCCAATAGATTTCCTAAGCACTAGTGTTTTAAGGAACAGCTTAAAAAGAGAATCCTAATGTGATTTCTTTATAATGGGTGTGTTCCTTATCTTATCCTAGTGTCTAAACTCTTCTCCATGGCTGGACCCCCAAATAATATTCCTTTACGTGATAAGGGGTATCTAGAGAGTGGGATAGGTTTAATAACTACCCTAACCCTAACGCGTACCCTAACCCTAACCCCTACCCTAACCCTAACCCGTACCCTAATCCTAACCCGTACCCTAAACCGAGCCCTAACCCTAACACTAACCCTAACCCTAACCCTAACCCATACCCTACGCCGTACCCGAACCCCTCCCCGAACCCGTACCCTAAGCCGTACCCTAAGCCTAACCCTAAGCCTAACCCTAACCCTAGGCTACCCTTGACTGCTTCTGCCTCCAATAGATTTCCTAAGCACTAGTGTTTGAAGGAACAGCTTAAAAAGAGAATCCTAATGTGATTTCTTTATAATGGGTGTGTTCCTTATCTTATCCTAGTGTCTAAACTCTTCTCCATGGCTGGACCCCCAAATAATATTCCTTTACATGCTAAGGGGTATCTAGAGAGTGGGATAGGTTTAATAACTACCCTAACCCTAACGCGTACCCTAACCCTAACCCCTACCCTAACCCTAAAACGTACCCTAATCCTAACCCGTACACTGAACCGAGCCCTAACCCTAACTCAAACCCTAACCCTAACCCTAACCCATACCCTACGCCGTACCCGAACCCCTCCCCGAACCCGTACCCTAAGCCGTACCCTAACCGTAACCCTAAGCCTAACCCTAACCCTAGGCTACCCTTGACTGCTTCTGCCTCCAATAGATTTCCTAAGCACTAGTGTTTTAAGGAACAGCTTAAAAAGAGAATCCTAATGTGATTTCTTTATAATGGGTGTGTTCCTTATCTTATCCTAGTGTCTAAACTCTTCTCCATGGCTGGACCCCCAAATAATATTCCTTTACGTGCTAAGGGGTATCTAGAGAGTGGGATAGGTTTAATAACTACCCTAACCCTAATGCGTACCCTAACCCTAACCCCTACCCTAACCCTAACACGTACCCTAATCCTAACCCGTACCCTTAAGCGAGCCCTAACCCTAACACTAACCCTAACCCTAACCCTAACCCATACCCTACGCCGTACCCGAACCCCTACCCGAACCCGTACCCTAAGCCGTACCCTAAGCCTAACCCTAAGCCTAACCCTAACCCTAGGCTACCCTTGACTGCTTCTGCCTCCAATAGATTTCCTAAGCACTAGTGTTTGAAGGAACAGCTTAAAAAGAGAATCCTAATGTGATTTCTTTATAATGGGTGTGTTCCTTATCTTATCCTAGTGTCTAAACTCTTCTCCATGGCTGGACCCCCAAATAATATTCCTTTACATGCTAAGGGGTATCTAGAGAGTGGGATAGGTTTAATAACTACCCTAACCCTAACGCGTACCATAACCCTAACCCCTACCCTAACCCTAACCCGTACACTAAACCGAGCCCTAACCCTAACTCAAACCCTAACCCTAACCCTAACCCATACCCTACGCCGTACCCGAACCCCTCTCCGAACCCGTAGCCTAAGCCGTACCCTAAGCCTAACCCTAAGCCTAACCCTAACCCTAGGCTACCCTTGACTGCTTCTGCCTCCAATAGATTTCCTAAGCACTAGTGTTTGAAGCAACAGCTTAAAAAGAGAATCCTAATGTGATTTCTTTATAATGGGTGTGTTCCTTATCTTATCCTAGTGTCTAAACTCTTCTCCATGGCTGGACCCCCAAATAATATTCCTTTACGTGCTAAGGGGTATCTAGAGAGTGGGATAGGTTTAATAACTACCCTAACCCTAACACGTACCCTAACCCTAACCCCTACCCTAACCCTAACACGTACCCTAATCCTAACCCGTACCCTGAACCGAGTCCTAACCCTAACACTAACCCTAACCCTAACCCTAACCCATACCCTACGCCGTACCCGAACCCCTCCCCGAACCCGTACCCTAAGCCGTACCCTAAGCCTAACCCTAAGCCTAACCCTAACCCTAGGCTACCCTTGACTGCTTCTGCCTCCAATAGATTTCCTAAGCACTAGTGTTTGAAGGAACAGCTTAAAAAGAGAATCCTAATGTGATTTCTTTATAATGGGTGTGTTCCTTATCTTATCCTAGTGTCTAAACTCTTCTCCATGGCTGGACCCCCAAATAATATTCCTTTACGTGCTAAGGGGTATCTAGAGAGTGGGATAGGTTTAATAACTACCCTAACCCTAACACGTACCCTAACCCTAACCCCTACCCTAACCCTAACACGTACCCTAATCGTAACCCGTACCCTGAACCGAGCCCTAACCCTAACACTAACCCTAACCCTAACCCTAACCCATACCCTACGCCGTACCCGAACCCCTCCCCGAACCCGTAGCCTAAGCCGTACCCTAAGCCTAACCCTAAGCCTAACCCTAACCCTAGGCTACCCTTGACTGCTTCTGCCTCCAATAGATTTCCTAAGCACTAGTGTTTGAAGGAACAGCTTAAAAAGAGAATCCTAATGTGATTTCTTTATAATGGGTGTGTTCCTTATCTTATCCTAGTGTCTAAACTCTTCTCCATGGCTGGACCCCCAAATAATATTCCTTTACATGCTAAGGGGTATCTAGAGAGTGGGATAGGTTTAATAACTACCCTAACCCTAACGCGTACCCTAACCCTAACCCCTACCCTAACCCTAAAACGTACCCTAATCCTAACCCGTACACTAAACCGAGCCCTAACCCTAACTCAAACCCTAACCCTAACCCTAACCCATACCCTACGCCGTACCCGAACCCCTCCCCGAACCCGTACCCTAAGCCGTACCCTAACCCTAACCCTAAGCCTAATCCTAACCCTAGGCTACCCTTGACTGCTTCTGCCTCCAATAGATTTCCTAAGCACTAGTGTTTTAAGGAACAGCTTAAAAAGAGAATCCTAATGTGATTTCTTTATAATGGGTGTGTTCCTTATCTTATCCTAGTGTCTAAACTCTTCTCCATGGCTGGACCCCCAAATAATATTCCTTTACGTGCTAAGGGGTATCTAGAGAGTGGGATAGGTTTAATAACTACCCTAACCCTAATGCGTACCCTAACCCTAACCCCTACCCTAACCCTAACACGTACCCTAATCCTAACCCGTACCCTGAAGCGAGCCCTAACCCTAACACTAACCCTAACCCTAACCCTAACCCATACCCTACGCCGTACCCGAACCCCTCCCCGAACCCGTACCCTAAGCCGTACCCTAAGCCTAACCCTAAGCCTAACCCTAACCCTAGGCTACCCTTGACTGCTTCTGCCTCCAATAGATTTCCTAAGCACTAGTGTTTGAAGGAACAGCTTAAAAAGAGAATCCTAATGTGATTTCTTTATAATGGGTGTGTTCCTTATCTTATCCTAGTGTCTAAACTCTTCTCCATGGCTGGACCCCCAAATAATATTCCTTTACATGCTAAGGGGTATCTAGAGAGTGAGATAGGTTTAATAACTACCCTAACCCTAACGCGTACCCTAACCCTAACCCCTACCCTAACCCTAACACGTACCCTAATCCTATCCCGTACCCTGAACCGAGCCCTAACCCTAACACTAACCCTAACCCTAACCCTAACCCATACCCTACGCCGTACCCGAACACCTCCCCGAACCCGTACCCTAAGCCGTACCCTAAGCCTAACCCTAAGCCTAACCCTAACCCTAGGCTACCCTTGACTGCTTCTGCCTCCAATAGATTTCCTAAGCACTATTGTTTTAAGGAACGGCTTAAAAACAGAATCCTAATGTGATTTCTTTATAATGGGTGTGTTCCTTATCTTATCCTAGTGTCTAAACTCTTCTCCATGGCTGGACCCCCAAATAATATTCCTTTACGTGCTAAGGGGTATCTAGAGAGTGGGATAGGTTTAATAACTACCCTAACCCTAACACGTACCCTAACCCTAACCCCTACCCTAACCCTAACACGTACCCTAATCCTAACCCGTACCCTAAACCGAGCCCTAACCCTAACACTAACCCTAACCCTAACCCATACCCTACGCCGTACCCGAACCCCTCCCCGAACCCGTACCCTAAGCCGTACCCTAAGCCTAACCCTAAGCCTAACCCTAACCCTAGGCTACCCTTGACTGCTTCTGCCTCCAATAGATTTCCTAAGCACTAGTGTTTTAAGGAACGGCTTAAAAACAGAATCCTAATGTGATTTCTTTATAATGGGTGTGTTCCTTATCTTATCCTACTGTCTAAACTCTTCTCCATGGCTGGACCCCCAAATAATATTCCTTTACGTGCTAAGGGGTATCTAGAGAGTGGGATAGGTTTAATAACTACCCTAACCCTAACGCGTACCCTAACCCTAACCCCTACCCTAACCCTAACACGTACCCTAATCCTAACCCGTACCCTAAACTGAGCCCTAACCCTAACACTAACCCTAACCCTAACCCTAACCCATACCCTACACCGTACCCGAACCCCTCCCCGAAACCATACCCTAAGCCGTACCCTAAGCCTAACCCTAAGCCTAACCCTAACCCTAGGCTACCCTTGACTGCTTCTGCCTCCAATAGATTTCCTAAGCACTAGTGTTTGAAGGAACAGCTTAAAAAGAGAATCCTAATGTGATTTCTTTATAATGGGTGTGTTCCTTATCTTATCCTAGTGTCTAAACTCTTCTCCATGGCTGGACCCCCAAATAATATTCCTTTACGTGCTAAGGGGTATCTAGAGAGTGGGATAGGTTTAATAACTACCCTAACCCTAACGCGTACCCTAACCCTAACCCCTACCCTAACCCTAACCCGTACCCTAATCCTAACCCGTACCCTAAACCGAGCCCTAACCCTAACACTAACCCTAACCCTAACCCTAACCCATACCCTACGCCGTACCCGAACCCCTCCCCGAACCCGTACCCTAAGCCGTACCCTAAGCCTAACCCTAAGCCTAACCCTAACCCTAGGCTACCCTTGACTGCTTCTGCCTCCAATAGATTTCCTAAGCACTAGTGTTTGAAGGAACAGCTTAAAAAGAGAATCCTAATGTGATTTCTTTATAATGGGTGTGTTCCTTATCTTATCCTAGTGTCTAAACTCTTCTCCATGGCTGGACCCCCAAATAATATTCCTTTACATGCTAAGGGGTATCTAGAGAGTGAGATAGGTTTAATAACTACCCTAACCCTAACGCGTACCCTAACCCTAACCCCTACCCTAACCCTAAAACGTACCCTAATCCTAACCCGTACACAAAACCGAGCCCTAACCCTAACTCAAACCCTATCCCTAACCCTAACCCATACCCTACGCCGTACCCGAACCCCTCCCCGAACCCGTACCCTAAGCCGTACCCTAACCCTAACCCTAAGCCTAAACCTAACCCTAGGCTACCCTTGACTGCTTCTGCCTCCAATAGATTTCCTAAGCACTAGTGTTTGAAGGAACAGCTTAAAAAGAGAATCCTAATGTGATTTCTTTATAATGGGTGTGTTCCTTATCTTATCTTGGTGTCTAAACTCTTCTCCATGGCTGGACCCGCAAATAATATTCCTTTACGTGCTAAGGGGTATCTAGAGAGTGGGATAGGTTTACTAACTACCCTAACCCTAATGCGTACCCTAACCCTAACCCCTACCCTAACCCTAACACGTACCCTAATCCTAACCCGTACCCTAAACCGAGCCCTAACCCTAACACGAACCCTAACCCTAACCCTAAACCATACCCTACGCCGTACCCGAACCCCTCCCCGAACCCCTACCCTAAGCCTAACCCTAACCCTAACCCTAAGCCTAACCCTAACCCTAGGCTACCCTTGACTGCTTCTGCCTCCAATAGATTTCCTAAGCACTAGTGTTTGAAGGAACAACTTAAAAAGAGAATCCTAATGTGATTTCTTTATAATGTATGTGTTCCTTATTTTATCCTAGTGTCTAAACTCTTCTCCATGGCTGGACCCGCAAATAATATTCCTTTACGTGCTAAGGGGTATCTAGAGAGTGGGATAGGTTTAATAACTACCCTAACCCTAACGCGTACCCTAACCCTAACCCCTACCCTAACCCTAACACGTACCCTAATCCTAACCCGTACCCTAAACCGAGCCCTAACCCTAACACTAACCCTAAACCTAACCCTAACCCATACCCTACACCGTACCCGAACCCCTCCCCAAACCCGTACCCTAAGCCGTACCCTAAGCCTAACCCTAAGCCTAACCCTAACCCTAGGCTACCCTTGACTGCTTCTGCCTCCAACAGATTTCCTAAGCACTAATGTTTGAAGGAAAAGCTTAAAAAGAGAATCCTAATGTGATTTCTTTATAATGGGTGTGTTCCTTATCTTATCCTAGTGTCTAAACTCTTCTCCATGGCTGGACCCCCAAATAATATTCCTTTACGTGCTAAGGGGTATCTAGAGAGTGGGATAGGTTTAATAACTACCCTAACCCTAACGCGTACCCTAACCCTAACCCCTACCATAACCCTAACACGTACCCTAATCCTAACCCGTACCCTAAACCGAGCCCTAACCCTAACCCTAACCCTAACCCTAACCCTAACCCATACCCTACGCCGTACCCGAACCCCTCCCCGAACCCGTAGCCTAAGCCGTACCCTAAGCCTAACCCTAAGCCTAACCCTAACCCTAGGCTACCCTTGACTGCTTCTGCCTCCAATAGATTTCCTAAGCACTAGTGTTTGAAGGAACAGCTTAAAAAGAGAATCCTAATGTGATTTCTTTATAATGGGTGTGTTCCTTATCTTATCCTAGTGTCTAAACTCTTCTCCATGGCTGGACCCCCAAATAATATTCCTTTACGTGCTAAGGGGTATCTAGAGAGTGGGATAGGTTTAATAACTATCCTAACCCTAACGCGTACCCTAACCCTAACCCCTACCCTAACCCTAACACGTACCCTAATCCTAACCCGTATCCTAAACCGATCCCTAACCCAAACACTAACCCTATCCCTAACCCTAACCCATACCCTACGCCGTACCCGAACCCCTCCCCGAACCCGTACCCTAAGCCGTACCCTAACCCTAACCCTAAGCCTAACCCTAACCCTAGGCTACCCTTGACTGCTTCTGCCTCCAATAGATTTCCTAAGCACTAGTGTTTGAAGGAACAGCTTAAAAAGAGAATCCTAATGTGATTTCTTTATAATGGGTGTGTTCCTTATCTTATCCTAGTGTCTAAACTCTTCTCCATGGCTGGACCCCCAAATAATATTCCTTTACATGCTAAGGGGTATCTAGAGAGTGGGATAGGTTTAATAACTACCCTAACCCTAACGCGTACCCTAACCCTAACCCCTACCCTAACCCTAAAACGTACCCTAATCCTAACCCGTACACTAAACCGAGCCCTAACCCTAACTCAAACCCTAACCCTAACCCTAACCCATTCCCTACGCCGTACCCGAACCCCTCCCCGAACCCGTACCCTAAGCCGTACCCTAAGCCTAACCCTAACCCTAGGCTACCCTTGACTGCTTCTGCCTCCAATAGATTTCCTAAGCACTAGTGTTTGAAGGAACAGCTTAAAAAGAGAATCCTAATGTGATTTCTTTATAATGGGTGTGTTCCTTATCTTATCCTAGTGTCTAAACTCTTCTCCATGGCTGGACCCCCAAATAATATTCCTTTACGTGCTAAGGGGTATCTAGAGAGTGGGATAGGTTTAATAACTACCCTAACCCTAACACGTACCCTAACCCTAACCCCTACCCTAACCCTAACACGTACCCTAATCCTAACCCGTACCCTGAAGCGAGCCCTAACCCTAACACTAACCCTAACCCTAACCCTAACCCATACCCTACGCCGTACCCGAACCCCTCCCCGAACCCGTACCCTAAGCCGTACCCTAAGCCTAACCCTAAGCCTAACCCTAACCCTAGGCTACCCTTGACTGCTTCTGCCTCCAATAGATTTCCTAAGCACTAGTGTTTTAAGGAACGGCTTAAAAACAGAATCCTAATGTGATTTCTTTATAATGGGTGTGTTCCTTATCTTATCCTAGTGTCTAAACTCTTCTCCATGGCTGGACCCCAAAATAATATTCCTTTACGTGCTAAGGGGTATCTAGAGAGTGGGATAGGTTTAATAACTACCCTAACCCTAACGCGTACCCTAACCCTAACCCCTACCCTAACCCTAACACGTACCCTAATCCTAACCCGTACCCTAAACTGAGCCCTAACCCTAACACTAACCCTAACCCTAACCCTAACCCATACCCTACACCGTACCCGAACCCCTCCCCGAAACCGTACCCTAAGCCGTACCCTAAGCCTAACCCTAAGCCTAACCCTAACCCTAGGCTACCCTTGACTGCTTCTGCCTCCAATAGATTTCCTAAGCACTAGTGTTTTAAGGAACAGCTTAAAAAGAGAATCCTAATGTGATTTCTTTATAATGGGTGTGTTCCTTATCTTATCCTAGTGTCTAAACTCTTCTCCATGGCTGGACCCCCAAATAATATTCCTTTACGTGATAAGGGGTATCTAGAGAGTGGGATAGGTTTAATAACTACCCTAACCCTAACGCGTACCCTAACCCTAACCCCTACCCTAACCCTAACCCGTACCCTAATCCTAACCCGTACCCTAAACCGAGCCCTAACCCTAACACTAACCCTAACCCTAACCCTAACCCATACCCTACGCCGTACCCGAACCCCTCCCCGAACCCGTACCCTAAGCCGTACCCTAAGCCTAACCCTAAGCCTAACCCTAACCCTAGGCTACCCTTGACTGCTTCTGCCTCCAATAGATTTCCTAAGCACTAGTGTTTGAAGGAACAGCTTAAAAAGAGAATCCTAATGTGATTTCTTTATAATGGGTGTGTTCCTTATCTTATCCTAGTGTCTAAACTCTTCTCCATGGCTGGACCCCCAAATAATATTCCTTTACATGCTAAGGGGTATCTAGAGAGTGGGATAGGTTTAATAACTACCCTAACCCTAACGCGTACCCTAACCCTAACCCCTACCCTAACCCTAAAACGTACCCTAATCCTAACCCGTACACTGAACCGAGCCCTAACCCTAACTCAAACCCTAACCCTAACCCTAACCCATACCCTACGCCGTACCCGAACCCCTCCCCGAACCCGTACCCTAAGCCGTACCCTAACCCTAACCCTAAGCCTAACCCTAACCCTAGGCTACCCTTGACTGCTTCTGCCTCCAATAGATTTCCTAAGCACTAGTGTTTTAAGGAACAGCTTAAAAAGAGAATCCTAATGTGATTTCTTTATAATGGGTGTGTTCCTTATCTTATCCTAGTGTCTAAACTCTTCTCCATGGCTGGACCCCCAAATAATATTCCTTTACGTGCTAAGGGGTATCTAGAGAGTGGGATAGGTTTAATAACTACCCTAACCCTAATGCGTACCCTAACCCTAACCCCTACCCTAACCCTAACACGTACCCTAATCCTAACCCGTACCCTTAAGCGAGCCCTAACCCTAACACTAACCCTAACCCTAACCCTAACCCATACCCTACGCCGTACCCGAACCCCTACCCGAACCCGTACCCTAAGCCGTACCCTAAGCCTAACCCTAAGCCTAACCCTAACCCTAGGCTACCCTTGACTGCTTCTGCCTCCAATAGATTTCCTAAGCACTAGTGTTTGAAGGAACAGCTTAAAAAGAGAATCCTAATGTGATTTCTTTATAATGGGTGTGTTCCTTATCTTATCCTAGTGTCTAAACTCTTCTCCATGGCTGGACCCCCAAATAATATTCCTTTACATGCTAAGGGGTATCTAGAGAGTGGGATAGGTTTAATAACTACCCTAACCCTAACGCGTACCATAACCCTAACCCCTACCCTAACCCTAACCCGTACACTAAACCGAGCCCTAACCCTAACTCAAACCCTAACCCTAACCCTAACCCATACCCTACGCCGTACCCGAACCCCTCTCCGAACCCGTAGCCTAAGCCGTACCCTAAGCCTAACCCTAAGCCTAACCCTAACCCTAGGCTACCCTTGACTGCTTCTGCCTCCAATAGATTTCCTAAGCACTAGTGTTTGAAGCAACAGCTTAAAAAGAGAATCCTAATGTGATTTCTTTATAATGGGTGTGTTCCTTATCTTATCCTAGTGTCTAAACTCTTCTCCATGGCTGGACCCCCAAATAATATTCCTTTACGTGCTAAGGGGTATCTAGAGAGTGGGATAGGTTTAATAACTACCCTAACCCTAACACGTACCCTAACCCTAACCCCTACCCTAACCCTAACACGTACCCTAATCCTAACCCGTACCCTGAACCGAGTCCTAACCCTAACACTAACCCTAACCCTAACCCTAACCCATACCCTACGCCGTACCCGAACCCCTCCCCGAACCCGTACCCTAAGCCGTACCCTAAGCCTAACCCTAAGCCTAACCCTAACCCTAGGCTACCCTTGACTGCTTCTGCCTCCAATAGATTTCCTAAGCACTAGTGTTTGAAGGAACAGCTTAAAAAGAGAATCCTAATGTGATTTCTTTATAATGGGTGTGTTCCTTATCTTATCCTAGTGTCTAAACTCTTCTCCATGGCTGGACCCCCAAATAATATTCCTTTACGTGCTAAGGGGTATCTAGAGAGTGGGATAGGTTTAATAACTACCCTAACCCTAACACGTACCCTAACCCTAACCCCTACCCTAACCCTAACACGTACCCTAATCGTAACCCGTACCCTGAACCGAGCCCTAACCCTAACACTAACCCTAACCCTAACCCTAACCCATACCCTACGCCGTACCCGAACCCCTCCCCGAACCCGTAGCCTAAGCCGTACCCTAAGCCTAACCCTAAGCCTAACCCTAACCCTAGGCTACCCTTGACTGCTTCTGCCTCCAATAGATTTCCTAAGCACTAGTGTTTTAAGGAACGGTTTAAAAACAGAATCCTAATGTGATTTCTTTATAATGGGTGTGTTCCTTATCTTATCCTAGTGTCTAAACTCTTCTCCATGGCTGGACCCCAAAATAATATTCCTTTACGTGCTAAGGGGTATCTAGAGAGTGGGATAGGTTTAATAACTACCCTAACCCTAATGCGTACCCTAACCCTAACCCCTACCCTAACCCTAACACGTACCCTAATCCTAACCCGTACCCTAAACTGAGCCCTAACCCTAACACTAACCCTAACCCTAACCCTAACCGATACCCTACACCGTACCCGAACCCCTCCCCGAAACCGTACCCTAAGCCGTACCCTAAGCCTAACCCTAAGCCTAACCCTAACCCTAGGCTACCCTTGACTGCTTCTGCCTCCAATAGATTTCCTAAGCACTAGTGTTTTAAGGAACAGCTTAAAAAGAGAATCCTAATGTGATTTCTTTATAATGGGTGTGTTCCTTATCTTATCCTAGTGTCTAAACTCTTCTCCATGGCTGGACCCCCAAATAATATTCCTTTACGTGATAAGGGGTATCTAGAGAGTGGGATAGGTTTAATAACTACCCTAACCCTAACGCGTACCATAACCCTAACCCCTACCCTAACCCTAACCCGTACACTAAACCGAGCCCTAACCCTAACTCAAACCCTAACCCTAACCCTAACCCATACCCTACGCCGTACCCGAACCCCTCTCCGAACCCGTAGCCTAAGCCGTACCCTAAGCCTAACCCTAAGCCTAACCCTAACCCTAGGCTACCCTTGACTGCTTCTGCCTCCAATAGATTTCCTAAGCACTAGTGTTTGAAGCAACAGCTTAAAAAGAGAATCCTAATGTGATTTCTTTATAATGGGTGTGTTCCTTATCTTATCCTAGTGTCTAAACTCTTCTCCATGGCTGGACCCCCAAATAATATTCCTTTACGTGCTAAGGGGTATCTAGAGAGTGGGATAGGTTTAATAACTACCCTAACCCTAACACGTACCCTAACCCTAACCCCTACCCTAACCCTAACACGTACCCTAATCCTAACCCGTACCCTGAACCGAGTCCTAACCCTAACACTAACCCTAACCCTAACCCTAACCCATACCCTACGCCGTACCCGAACCCTTCCCCGAACCCGTACCCTAAGCCGTACCCTAAGCCTAACCCTAAGCCTAACCCTAACCCTAGGCTACCCTTGACTGCTTCTGCCTCCAATAGATTTCCTAAGCACTAGTGTTTTAAGGAACGGCTTAAAAACAGAATCCTAATGTGATTTCTTTATAATGGGTGTGTTCCTTATCTTATCCTAGTGTCTAAACTCTTCTCCATGGCTGGACCCCCATATAATATTCCTTTACGTGCTAAGGGGTATCTAGAGAGTGGGATAGGTTTAATAACTACCCTAACCCTAACGCATACCCTAACCCTAACCCCTACCCTAACCCTAACCCGTACCCTAATCCTAACCCGTACCCTAAACTGAGCCCTAACCCTAACACTAACCCTAACCCTAACCCTAACCCATACCCTACACCGTACCCGAACCCCTCCCCGAAACCGTACCCTAAGCCGTACCCTAACCCTAACCCTAAGCCTAACCCTAACCCTAGGCTACCCTTGACTGCTTCTGCCTCCAATAGATTTCCTAAGCACTAGTGTTTGAAGGAACAGCTTAAAAAGAGAATCCTAATGTGATTTCTTTATAATGGGTGTGTTCCTTATCTTATCCTAGTGTCTAAACTCTTCTCCATGGCTGGACCCCCAAATAATATTCCTTTACGTGCTAAGGGGTATCTAGAGAGTGGGATAGGTTTAATAACTACCCTAACCCTAACGCGTACCCTAACCCTAACCCCTACCCTAACCCTAAAACGTACCCTAATCCTAACCCGTACACTAAACCGAGCCCTAACCCTAACTCAAACCCTAACCCTAACCCATACCCTACGCCGTACCCGAACCCCTCCCCGAACCCGTACCCTAAGCCGTACCCTAAGCCTAACCCTAAGCCTAACCCTAACCCTAGGCTACCCTTGACTGCTTCTGCCTCCAATAGATTTCCTAAGCACTAGTGTTTGAAGGAACAGCTTAAAAAGAGAATCCTAATGTGATTTCTTTATAATGGGTGTGTTCCTTATCTTATCCTAGTGTCTAAACTCTTCTCCATGGCTGGACCCCCAAATAATATTCCTTTACGTGCTAAGGGGTATCTAGAGAGTGGGATAGGTTTAATAACTATCCTAACCCTAACGCGTACCCTAACCCTAACCCCTACCCTAACCCTAACACGTACCCTAATCCTAACCCGTATCCTAAACCGATCCCTAACCCAAACACTAACCCTATCCCTAACCCTAACCCATACCCTACACCGTACCCGAACCCCTCCCCGAACCCGTACCCTAAGCCGTACCCTAACCCTAACCCTAAGCCTAACCCTAACCCTAGGCTACCCTTGACTGCTTCTGCCTCCAATAGATTTCCTAAGCACTAGTGTTTTAAGGAACAGCTTAAAAAGAGAATCCTAATGTGATTTCTTTATAATGGGTGTGTTCCTTATCTTATCCTAGTGTCTAAACTCTTCTCCATGGCTGGACCCCCAAATAATATTCCTTTACGTGCTAAGGGGTATCTAGAGAGTGGGATAGGTTTAATAACTACCCTAACCCTAATGCGTACCCTAACCCTAACCCCTACCCTAACCCTAACACGTACCCTAATCCTAACCCGTACCCTGAACCGAGCCCTAACCCTAACACTAACCCTAACCCTAACCCTAACCCATACCCTACGCCGTACCCGAACCCCTCCCCGAACCCGTACCCTAAGCCGTACCCTAAGCCTAACCCTAAGCCTAACCCTAACCCTAGGCTACCCTTGACTGCTTCTGCCTCCAATAGATTTCCTAAGCACTAGTGTTTGAAGGAACAGCTTAAAAAGAGAATCCTAATGTGATTTCTTTATAATGGGTGTGTTCCTTATCTTATCCTAGTGTCTAAACTCTTCTCCATGGCTGGACCCCCATATAATATTCCTTTACGTGCTAAGGGGTATCTAGAGAGTGGGATAGGTTTAATAACTACCCTAACCCTAACGCATACCCTAACCCTAACCCCTACCCTAACCCTAACCCGTACCCTAATCCTAACCCGTACCCTAAACTGAGCCCTAACCCTAACACTAACCCTAACCCTAACCCTAACCCATACCCTACACCGTACCCGAACCCCTCCCCGAAACCGTACCCTAAGCCGTACCCTAACCCTAACCCTAAGCCTAACCCTAACCCTAGGCTACCCTTGACTGCTTCTGCCTCCAATAGATTTCCTAAGCACTAGTGTTTGAAGGAACAGCTTAAAAAGAGAATCCTAATGTGATTTCTTTATAATGGGTGTGTTCCTTATCTTATCCTAGTGTCTAAACTCTTCTCCATGGCTGGACCCCCAAATAATATTCCTTTACGTGCTAAGGGGTATCTAGAGAGTGGGATAGGTTTAATAACTACCCTAACCCTAACGCGTACCCTAACCCTAACCCCTACCCTAACCCTAAAACGTACCCTAATCCTAACCCGTACACTAAACCGAGCCCTAACCCTAACTCAAACCCTAACCCTAACCCATACCCTACGCCGTACCCGAACCCCTCCCCGAACCCGTACCCTAAGCCGTACCCTAAGCCTAACCCTAAGCCTAACCCTAACCCTAGGCTACCCTTGACTGCTTCTGCCTCCAATAGATTTCCTAAGCACTAGTGTTTGAAGGAACAGCTTAAAAAGAGAATCCTAATGTGATTTCTTTATAATGGGTGTGTTCCTTATCTTATCCTAGTGTCTAAACTCTTCTCCATGGCTGGACCCCCAAATAATATTCCTTTACGTGCTAAGGGGTATCTAGAGAGTGGGATAGGTTTAATAACTATCCTAACCCTAACGCGTACCCTAACCCTAACCCCTACCCTAACCCTAACACGTACCCTAATCCTAACCCGTATCCTAAACCGATCCCTAACCCAAACACTAACCCTATCCCTAACCCTAACCCATACCCTACGCCGTACCCGAACCCCTCCCCGAACCCGTACCCTAAGCCGTACCCTAACCCTAACCCTAAGCCTAACCCTAACCCTAGGCTACCCTTGACTGCTTCTGCCTCCAATAGATTTCCTAAGCACTAGTGTTTGAAGGAACAGCTTAAAAAGAGAATCCTAATGTGATTTCTTTATAATGGGTGTGTTCCTTATCTTATCCTAGTGTCTAAACTCTTCTCCATGGCTGGACCCCCAAATAATATTCCTTTACGTGCTAAGGGGTATCTAGAGAGTGGGATAGGTTTAATAACTACCCTAACCCTAACGCGTACCCTAACCCTAACCCCTACCCTAACCCTAAAACGTACCCTAATCCTAACCCGTACACTAAACCGAGCCCTAACCCTAACTCAAACCCTAACCCTAACCCTAACCCATTCCCTACGCCGTACCCGAACCCCTCCCCGAACCCGTAGCCTAAGCCGTACCCTAAGCCTAACCCTAACCCTAGGCTACCCTTGACTGCTTCTGCCTCCAATAGATTTCCTAAGCACTAGTGTTTGAAGGAACAGCTTAAAAAGAGAATCCTAATGTGATTTCTTTATAATGGGTGTGTTCCTTATCTTATCCTAGTGTCTAAACTCTTCTCCATGGCTGGACCCCCAAATAATATTCCTTTACGTGCTAAGGGGTATCTAGAGAGTGGGATAGGTTTAATAACTACCCTAACCCTAACACGTACCCTAACCCTAACCCCTACCCTAACCCTAACACGTACCCTAATCCTAACCCGTACCCTGAACCGAGCCCTAACCCTAACACTAACCCTAACCCTAACCCTAACCCATACCCTACGCCGTACCCGAACCCCTCCCCGAACCCGTACCCTAAGCCGTACCCTAAGCCTAACCCTAAGCCTAACCCTAACCCTAGGCTACCCTTGACTGCTTCTGCCTCCAATAGATTTCCTAAGCACTAGTGTTTTAAGGAACGGCTTAAAAACAGAATCCTAATGTGATTTCTTTATAATGGGTGTGTTCCTTATCTTATCCTAGTGTCTAAACTCTTCTCCATGGCTGGACCCCAAAATAATATTCCTTTACGTGCTAAGGGGTATCTAGAGAGTGGGATAGGTTTAATAACTACCCTAACCCTAACGCGTACCCTAACCCTAACCCCTACCCTAACCCTAACACGTACCCTAATCCTAACCCGTACCCTAAACTGAGCCCTAACCCTAACACTAACCCTAACCCTAACCCTAACCCATACCCTACACCGTACCCGAACCCCTCCCCGAAACCGTACCCTAAGCCGTACCCTAAGCCTAACCCTAAGCCTAACCCTAACCCTAGGCTACCCTTGACTGCTTCTGCCTCCAATAGATTTCCTAAGCACTAGTGTTTTAAGGAACAGCTTAAAAAGAGAATCCTAATGTGATTTCTTTATAATGGGTGTGTTCCTTATCTTATCCTAGTGTCTAAACTCTTCTCCATGGCTGGACCCCCAAATAATATTCCTTTACGTGATAAGGGGTATCTAGAGAGTGGGATAGGTTTAATAACTACCCTAACCCTAACGCGTACCCTAACCCTAACCCCTGCCCTAACCCTAACCCGTACCCTAATCCTAACCCGTACCCTAAACCGAGCCCTAACCCTAACACTAACCCTAACCCTAACCCTAACCCATACCCTACGCCGTACCCGAACCCCTCCCCGAACCCGTACCCTAAGCCGTACCCTAAGCCTAACCCTAAGCCTAACCCTAACCCTAGGCTACCCTTGACTGCTTCTGCCTCCAATAGATTTCCTAAGCACTAGTGTTTGAAGGAACAGCTTAAAAAGAGAATCCTAATGTGATTTCTTTATAATGGGTGTGTTCCTTATCTTATCCTAGTGTCTAAACTCTTCTCCATGGCTGGACCCCCAAATAATATTCCTTTACATGCTAAGGGGTATCTAGAGAGTGGGATAGGTTTAATAACTACCCTAACCCTAACGCGTACCCTAACCCTAACCCCTACCCTAACCCTAAAACGTACCCTAATCCTAACCCGTACACTAAACCGAGCCCTAACCCTAACTCAAACCCTAACCCTAACCCTAACCCATACCCTACGCCGTACCCGAACCCCTCCCCGAACCCGTACCCTAAGCCGTACCCTAACCCTAACCCTAAGCCTAACCCTAACCCTAGGCTACCCTTGACTGCTTCTGCCTCCAATAGATTTCCTAAGCACTAGTGTTTTAAGGAACAGCTTAAAAGAGAATCCTAATGTGATTTCTTTATAATGGGTGTGTTCCTTATCTTATCCTAGTGTCTAAACTCTTCTCCATGGCTGGACCCCCAAATAATATTCCTTTACGTGCTAAGGGGTATCTAGAGAGTGGGATAGGTTTAATAACTACCCTAACCCTAATGCGTACCCTAACCCTAACCCCTACCCTAACCCTAACACGTACCCTAATCCTAACCCGTACCCTGAAGCGAGCCCTAACCCTAACACTAACCCTAACCCTAACCCTAACCCATACCCTACGCCGTACCCGAACCCCTCCCCGAACCCGTACCCTAAGCCGTACCCTAAGCCTAACCCTAAGCCTAACCCTAACCCTAGGCTACCCTTGACTGCTTCTGCCTCCAATAGATTTCCTAAGCACTAGTGTTTGAAGGAACAGCTTAAAAAGAGAATCCTAATGTGATTTCTTTATAATGGGTGTGTTCCTTATCTTATCCTAGTGTCTAAACTCTTCTCCATGGCTGGACCCCCAAATAATATTCCTTTACATGCTAAGGGGTATCTAGAGAGTGGGATAGGTTTAATAACTACCCTAACCCTAACGCGTACCATAACCCTAACCCCTACCCTAACCCTAACCCGTACACTAAACCGAGCCCTAACCCTAACTCAAACCCTAACCCTAACCCTAACCCATACCCTACGCCGTACCCGAACCCCTCTCCGAACCCGTAGCCTAAGCCGTACCCTAAGCCTAACCCTAAGCCTAACCCTAACCCTAGGCTACCCTTGACTGCTTCTGCCTCCAATAGATTTCCTAAGCACTAGTGTTTGAAGCAACAGCTTAAAAAGAGAATCCTAATGTGATTTCTTTATAATGGGTGTGTTCCTTATCTTATCCTAGTGTCTAAACTCTTCTCCATGGCTGGACCCCCAAATAATATTCCTTTACGTGCTAAGGGGTATCTAGAGAGTGGGATAGGTTTAATAACTACCCTAACCCTAACACGTACCCTAACCCTAACCCCTACCCTAACCCTAACACGTACCCTAATCCTAACCCGTACCCTGAACCGAGTCCTAACCCTAACACTAACCCTAACCCTAACCCTAACCCATACCCTACGCCGTACCCGAACCCCTCCCCGAACCCGTACCCTAAGCCGTACCCTAAGCCTAACCCTAAGCCTAACCCTAACCCTAGGCTACCCTTGACTGCTTCTGCCTCCAATAGATTTCCTAAGCACTAGTGTTTTAAGGAACGGCTTAAAAACAGAATCCTAATGTGATTTCTTTATAATGGGTGTGTTCCTTATCTTATCCTAGTGTCTATACTCTTCTCCATGGCTGGACCCCCATATAATATTCCTTTACGTGCTAAGGGGTATCTAGAGAGTGGGATAGGTTTAATAACTACCCTAACCCTAACGCATACCCTAACCCTAACCCCTACCCTAACCCTAACCCGTACCCTAATCCTAACCCGTACCCTAAACTGAGCCCTAACCCTAACACTAACCCTAACCCTAACCCTAACCCATACCCTACACCGTACCCGAACCCCTCCCCGAAACCGTACCCTAAGCCGTACCCTAACCCTAACCCTAAGCCTAACCCTAACCCTAGGCTACCCTTGACTGCTTCTGCCTCCAATAGATTTCCTAAGCACTAGTGTTTGAAGGAACAGCTTAAAAAGAGAATCCTAATGTGATTTCTTTATAATGGGTGTGTTCCTTATCTTATCCTAGTGTCTAAACTCTTCTCCATGGCTGGACCCCCAAATAATATTCCTTTACGTGCTAAGGGGTATCTAGAGAGTGGGATAGGTTTAATAACTACCCTAACCCTAACGCGTACCCTAACCCTAACCCCTACCCTAACCCTAAAACGTACCCTAATCCTAACCCGTACACTAAACCGAGCCCTAACCCTAACTCAAACCCTAACCCTAACCCATACCCTACGCCGTACCCGAACCCCTCCCCGAACCCGTACCCTAAGCCGTACCCTAAGCCTAACCCTAAGCCTAACCCTAACCCTAGGCTACCCTTGACTGCTTCTGCCTCCAATAGATTTCCTAAGCACTAGTGTTTGAAGGAACAGCTTAAAAAGAGAATCCTAATGTGATTTCTTTATAATGGGTGTGTTCCTTATCTTATCCTAGTGTCTAAACTCTTCTCCATGGCTGGACCCCCAAATAATATTCCTTTACGTGCTAAGGGGTATCTAGAGAGTGGGATAGGTTTAATAACTACCCTAACCCTAACACGTACCCTAACCCTAACCCCTACCCTAACCCTAACACGTACCCTAATCGTAACCCGTACCCTGAACCGAGCCCTAACCCTAACACTAACCCTAACCCTAACCCTAACCCATACCCTACGCCGTACCCGAACCCCTCCCCGAACCCGTAGCCTAAGCCGTACCCTAAGCCTAACCCTAAGCCTAACCCTAACCCTAGGCTACCCTTGACTGCTTCTGCCTCCAATAGATTTCCTAAGCACTAGTGTTTTAAGGAACGGCTTAAAAACAGAATCCTAATGTGATTTCTTTATAATGGGTGTGTTCCTTATCTTATCCTAGTGTCTAAACTCTTCTCCATGGCTGGACCCCAAAATAATATTCCTTTACGTGCTAAGGGGTATCTAGAGAGTGGGATAGGTTTAATAACTACCCTAACCCTAACGCGTACCCTAACCCTAACCCCTACCCTAACCCTAACACGTACCCTAATCCTAACCCGTACCCTAAACTGAGCCCTAACCCTAACACTAACCCTAACCCTAACCCTAACCGATACCCTACACCGTACCCGAACCCCTCCCCGAAACCGTACCCTAAGCCGTACCCTAAGCCTAACCCTAAGCCTAACCCTAACCCTAGGCTACCCTTGACTGCTTCTGCCTCCAATAGATTTCCTAAGCACTAGTGTTTGAAGGAACAGCTTAAAAAGAGAATCCTAATGTGATTTCTTTATAATGGGTGTGTTCCTTATCTTATCTTGGTGTCTAAACTCTTCTCCATGGCTGGACCCGCAAATAATATTCCTTTACGTGCTAAGGGGTATCTAGAGAGTGGGATAGGTTTACTAACTACCCTAACCCTAATGCGTACCCTAACCCTAACCCCTACCCTAACCCTAACACGTACCCTAATCCTAACCCGTACCCTAAACCGAGCCCTAACCCTAACACGAACCCTAACCCTAACCCTAAACCATACCCTACGCCGTACCCGAACCCCTCCCCGAACCCCTACCCTAAGCCTAACCCTAACCCTAACCCTAAGCCTAACCCTAACCCTAGGCTACCCTTGACTGCTTCTGCCTCCAATAGATTTCCTAAGCACTAGTGTTTGAAGGAACAACTTAAAAAGAGAATCCTAATGTGATTTCTTTATAATGTATGTGTTCCTTATTTTATCCTAGTGTCTAAACTCTTCTCCATGGCTGGACCCGCAAATAATATTCCTTTACGTGCTAAGGGGTATCTAGAGAGTGGGATAGGTTTAATAACTACCCTAACCCTAACGCGTACCCTAACCCTAACCCCTACCCTAACCCTAACACGTACCCTAATCCTAACCCGTACCCTAAACCGAGCCCTAACCCTAACACTAACCCTAAACCTAACCCTAACCCATACCCTACACCGTACCCGAACCCCTCCCCAAACCCGTACCCTAAGCCGTACCCTAAGCCTAACCCTAAGCCTAACCCTAACCCTAGGCTACCCTTGACTGCTTCTGCCTCCAACAGATTTCCTAAGCACTAATGTTTGAAGGAAAAGCTTAAAAAGAGAATCCTAATGTGATTTCTTTATAATGGGTGTGTTCCTTATCTTATCCTAGTGTCTAAACTCTTCTCCATGGCTGGACCCCCAAATAATATTCCTTTACGTGCTAAGGGGTATCTAGAGAGTGGGATAGGTTTAATAACTACCCTAACCCTAACGCGTACCCTAACCCTAACCCCTACCATAACCCTAACACGTACCCTAATCCTAACCCGTACCCTAAACCGAGCCCTAACCCTAACACTAACCCTAACCCTAACCCTAACCCATACCCTACGCCGTACCCGAACCCCTCCCCGAACCCGTAGCCTAAGCCGTACCCTAAGCCTAACCCTAAGCCTAACCCTAACCCTAGGCTACCCTTGACTGCTTCTGCCTCCAATAGATTTCCTAAGCACTAGTGTTTGAAGGAACAGCTTAAAAAGAGAATCCTAATGTGATTTCTTTATAATGGGTGTGTTCCTTATCTTATCCTAGTGTCTAAACTCTTCTCCATGGCTGGACCCCCAAATAATATTCCTTTACGTGCTAAGGGGTATCTAGAGAGTGGGATAGGTTTAATAACTATCCTAACCCTAACGCGTACCCTAACCCTAACCCCTACCCTAACCCTAACACGTACCCTAATCCTAACCCGTATCCTAAACCGATCCCTAACCCAAACACTAACCCTATCCCTAACCCTAACCCATACCCTACGCCGTACCCGAACCCCTCCCCGAACCCGTACCCTAAGCCGTACCCTAACCCTAACCCTAAGCCTAACCCTAACCCTAGGCTACCCTTGACTGCTTCTGCCTCCAATAGATTTCCTAAGCACTAGTGTTTGAAGGAACAGCTTAAAAAGAGAATCCTAATGTGATTTCTTTATAATGGGTGTGTTCCTTATCTTATCCTAGTGTCTAAACTCTTCTCCATGGCTGGACCCCCAAATAATATTCCTTTACGTGCTAAGGGGTATCTAGAGAGTGGGATAGGTTTAATAACTACCCTAACCCTAATGCGTACCCTAACCCTAACCCCTACCCTAACCCTAACACGTACCCTAATCCTAACCCGTACCCTGAACCGAGCCCTAACCCTAACACTAACCCTAACCCTAACCCTAACCCATACCCTACGCCGTACCCGAACCCCTCCCCGAACCCGTACCCTAAGCCGTACCCTAAGCCTAACCCTAAGCCTAACCCTAACCCTAGGCTACCCTTGACTGCTTCTGCCTCCAATAGATTTCCTAAGCACTAGTGTTTGAAGGAACAGCTTAAAAAGAGAATCCTAATGTGATTTCTTTATAATGGGTGTGTTCCTTATCTTATCCTAGTGTCTAAACTCTTCTCCATGGCTGGACCCCCAAATAATATTCCTTTACATGCTAAGGGGTATCTAGAGAGTGGGATAGGTTTAATAACTACCCTAACCCTAACGCGTACCCTAACCCTAACCCCTACCCTAACCCTAAAACGTACCCTAATCCTAACCCGTACACTAAACCGAGCCCTAACCCTAACTCAAACCCTAACCCTAACCCTAACCCATTCCCTACGCCGTACCCGAACCCCTCCCCGAACCCGTAGCCTAAGCCGTACCCTAAGCCTAACCCTAACCCTAGGCTACCCTTGACTGCTTCTGCCTCCAATAGATTTCCTAAGCACTAGTGTTTGAAGGAACAGCTTAAAAAGAGAATCCTAATGTGATTTCTTTATAATGGGTGTGTTCCTTATCTTATCCTAGTGTCTAAACTCTTCTCCATGGCTGGACCCCCAAATAATATTCCTTTACGTGCTAAGGGGTATCTAGAGAGTGGGATAGGTTTAATAACTACCCTAACCCTAACACGTACCCTAACCCTAACCCCTACCCTAACCCTAACACGTACCCTAATCCTAACCCGTACCCTGAACCGAGCCCTAACCCTAACACTAACCCTAACCCTAACCCTAACCCATACCCTACGCCGTACCCG
Source organism: Balaenoptera ricei (assembly GCF_028023285.1). NCBI lineage: Eukaryota > Metazoa > Chordata > Mammalia > Artiodactyla > Balaenopteridae > Balaenoptera > Balaenoptera ricei. The sequence continues at coordinate 123,531 of NW_026777702.1, forward strand.
AACCCCTCCCCGAACCCGTACCCTAAGCCGTACCCTAAGCCTAACCCTAAGCCTAACCCTAACCCTAGGCTACCCTTGACTGCTTCTGCCTCCAATAGATTTCCTAAGCACTAGTGTTTTAAGGAACGGCTTAAAAACAGAATCCTAATGTGATTTCTTTATAATGGGTGTGTTCCTTATCTTATCCTAGTGTCTAAACTCTTCTCCATGGCTGGACCCCAAAATAATATTCCTTTACGTGCTAAGGGGTATCTAGAGAGTGGGATAGGTTTAATAACTACCCTAACCCTAACGCGTACCCTAACCCTAACCCCTACCCTAACCCTAACACGTACCCTAATCCTAACCCGTACCCTAAACTGAGCCCTAACCCTAACACTAACCCTAACCCTAACCCTAACCCATACCCTACACCGTACCCGAACCCCTCCCCGAAACCGTACCCTAAGCCGTACCCTAAGCCTAACCCTAAGCCTAACCCTAACCCTAGGCTACCCTTGACTGCTTCTGCCTCCAATAGATTTCCTAAGCACTAGTGTTTTAAGGAACAGCTTAAAAAGAGAATCCTAATGTGATTTCTTTATAATGGGTGTGTTCCTTATCTTATCCTAGTGTCTAAACTCTTCTCCATGGCTGGACCCCCAAATAATATTCCTTTACGTGATAAGGGGTATCTAGAGAGTGGGATAGGTTTAATAACTACCCTAACCCTAACGCGTACCCTAACCCTAACCCCTACCCTAACCCTAACCCGTACCCTAATCCTAACCCGTACCCTAAACCGAGCCCTAACCCTAACACTAACCCTAACCCTAACCCTAACCCATACCCTACGCCGTACCCGAACCCCTCCCCGAACCCGTACCCTAAGCCGTACCCTAAGCCTAACCCTAAGCCTAACCCTAACCCTAGGCTACCCTTGACTGCTTCTGCCTCCAATAGATTTCCTAAGCACTAGTGTTTGAAGGAACAGCTTAAAAAGAGAATCCTAATGTGATTTCTTTATAATGGGTGTGTTCCTTATCTTATCCTAGTGTCTAAACTCTTCTCCATGGCTGGACCCCCAAATAATATTCCTTTACATGCTAAGGGGTATCTAGAGAGTGGGATAGGTTTAATAACTACCCTAACCCTAACGCGTACCCTAACCCTAACCCCTACCCTAACCCTAAAACGTACCCTAATCCTAACCCGTACACTAAACCGAGCCCTAACCCTAACTCAAACCCTAACCCTAACCCTAACCCATACCCTACGCCGTACCCGAACCCCTCCCCGAACCCGTACCCTAAGCCGTACCCTAACCCTAACCCTAAGCCTAACCCTAACCCTAGGCTACCCTTGACTGCTTCTGCCTCCAATAGATTTCCTAAGCACTAGTGTTTTAAGGAACAGCTTAAAAAGAGAATCCTAATGTGATTTCTTTATAATGGGTGTGTTCCTTATCTTATCCTAGTGTCTAAACTCTTCTCCATGGCTGGACCCCCAAATAATATTCCTTTACATGCTAAGGGGTATCTAGAGAGTGGGATAGGTTTAATAACTACCCTAACCCTAACGCGTACCATAACCCTAACCCCTACCCTAACCCTAACCCGTACACTAAACCGAGCCCTAACCCTAACTCAAACCCTAACCCTAACCCTAACCCATACCCTACGCCGTACCCGAACCCCTCTCCGAACCCGTAGCCTAAGCCGTACCCTAAGCCTAACCCTAAGCCTAACCCTAACCCTAGGCTACCCTTGACTGCTTCTGCCTCCAATAGATTTCCTAAGCACTAGTGTTTGAAGGAACAGCTTAAAAAGAGAATCCTAATGTGATTTCTTTATAATGGGTGTGTTCCTTATCTTATCCTAGTGTCTAAACTCTTCTCCATGGCTGGACCCCCAAATAATATTCCTTTACGTGCTAAGGGGTATCTAGAGAGTGGGATAGGTTTAATAACTACCCTAACCCTAACACGTACCCTAACCCTAACCCCTACCCTAACCCTAACACGTACACTAATCCTAACCCGTACCCTGAACCGAGTCCTAACCCTAACACTAACCCTAACCCTAACCCTAACCCATACCCTACGCCGTACCCGAACCCCTCCCCGAACCCGTACCCTAAGCCGTACCCTAAGCCTAACCCTAAGCCTAACCCTAACCCTAGGCTACCCTTGACTGCTTCTGCCTCCAATAGATTTCCTAAGCACTAGTGTTTTAAGGAACGGCTTAAAAACAGAATCCTAATGTGATTTCTTTATAATGGGTGTGTTCCTTATCTTATCCTAGTGTCTATACTCTTCTCCATGGCTGGACCCCCATATAATATTCCTTTACGTGCTAAGGGGTATCTAGAGAGTGGGATAGGTTTAATAACTACCCTAACCCTAACGCATACCCTAACCCTAACCCCTACCCTAACCCTAACCCGTACCCTAATCCTAACCCGTACCCTAAACTGAGCCCTAACCCTAACACTAACCCTAACCCTAACCCTAACCCATACCCTACACCGTACCCGAACCCCTCCCCGAAACCGTACCCTAAGCCGTACCCTAACCCTAACCCTAAGCCTAACCCTAACCCTAGGCTACCCTTGACTGCTTCTGCCTCCAATAGATTTCCTAAGCACTAGTGTTTGAAGGAACAGCTTAAAAAGAGAATCCTAATGTGATTTCTTTATAATGGGTGTGTTCCTTATCTTATCCTAGTGTCTAAACTCTTCTCCATGGCTGGACCCCCAAATAATATTCCTTTACGTGCTAAGGGGTATCTAGAGAGTGGGATAGGTTTAATAACTACCCTAACCCTAACGCGTACCCTAACCCTAACCCCTACCCTAACCCTAAAACGTACCCTAATCCTAACCCGTACACTAAACCGAGCCCTAACCCTAACTCAAACCCTAACCCTAACCCATACCCTACGCCGTACCCGAACCCCTCCCCGAACCCGTACCCTAAGCCGTACCCTAAGCCTAACCCTAAGCCTAACCCTAACCCTAGGCTACCCTTGACTGCTTCTGCCTCCAATAGATTTCCTAAGCACTAGTGTTTGAAGGAACAGCTTAAAAAGAGAATCCTAATGTGATTTCTTTATAATGGGTGTGTTCCTTATCTTATCCTAGTGTCTAAACTCTTCTCCATGGCTGGACCCCCAAATAATATTCCTTTACGTGCTAAGGGGTATCTAGAGAGTGGGATAGGTTTAATAACTACCCTAACCCTAACACGTACCCTAACCCTAACCCCTACCCTAACCCTAACACGTACCCTAATCGTAACCCGTACCCTGAACCGAGCCCTAACCCTAACACTAACCCTAACCCTAACCCTAACCCATACCCTACGCCGTACCCGAACCCCTCCCCGAACCCGTAGCCTAAGCCGTACCCTAAGCCTAACCCTAAGCCTAACCCTAACCCTAGGCTACCCTTGACTGCTTCTGCCTCCAATAGATTTCCTAAGCACTAGTGTTTTAAGGAACGGCTTAAAAACAGAATCCTAATGTGATTTCTTTATAATGGGTGTGTTCCTTATCTTATCCTAGTGTCTAAACTCTTCTCCATGGCTGGACCCCAAAATAATATTCCTTTACGTGCTAAGGGGTATCTAGAGAGTGGGATAGGTTTAATAACTACCCTAACCCTAACGCGTACCCTAACCCTAACCCCTACCCTAACCCTAACACGTACCCTAATCCTAACCCGTACCCTAAACTGAGCCCTAACCCCTAACACTAACCCTAACCCTAACCCTAACCGATACCCTACACCGTACCCGAACCCCTCCCCGAAACCGTACCCTAAGCCGTACCCTAAGCCTAACCCTAAGCCTAACCCTAACCCTAGGCTACCCTTGACTGCTTCTGCCTCCAATAGATTTCCTAAGCACTAGTGTTTGAAGGAACAGCTTAAAAAGAGAATCCTAATGTGATTTCTTTATAATGGGTGTGTTCCTTATCTTATCCTAGTGTCTAAACTCTTCTCCATGGCTGGACCCCCAAATAATATTCCTTTACGTGATAAGGGGTATCTAGAGAGTGGGATAGGTTTAATAACTACCCTAACCCTAACGCGTACCCTAACCCTAACCCCTACCCTAACCCTAACCCGTACCCTAATCCTAACCCGTACCCTAAACCGAGCCCTAACCCTAACACTAACCCTAACCCTAACCCTAACCCATACCCTACGCCGTACCCGAACCCCTCCCCGAACCCGTACCCTAAGCCGTACCCTAAGCCTAACCCTAAGCCTAACCCTAACCCTAGGCTACCCTTGACTGCTTCTGCCTCCAATAGATTTCCTAAGCACTAGTGTTTGAAGGAACAGCTTAAAAAGAGAATCCTAATGTGATTTCTTTATAATGGGTGTGTTCCTTATCTTATCCTAGTGTCTAAACTCTTCTCCATGGCTGGACCCCCAAATAATATTCCTTTACATGCTAAGGGGTATCTAGAGAGTGGGATAGGTTTAATAACTACCCTAACCCTAACGCGTACCCTAACCCTAACCCCTACCCTAACCCTAAAACGTACCCTAATCCTAACCCGTACACTAAACCGAGCCCTAACCCTAACTCAAACCCTAACCCTAACCCTAACCCATACCCTACGCCGTACCCGAACCCCTCCCCGAACCCGTACCCTAAGCCGTACCCTAACCCTAACCCTAAGCCTAATCCTAACCCTAGGCTACCCTTGACTGCTTCTGCCTCCAATAGATTTCCTAAGCACTAGTGTTTTAAGGAACAGCTTAAAAAGAGAATCCTAATGTGATTTCTTTATAATGGGTGTGTTCCTTATCTTATCCTAGTGTCTAAACTCTTCTCCATGGCTGGACCCCCAAATAATATTCCTTTACGTGCTAAGGGGTATCTAGAGAGTGGGATAGGTTTAATAACTACCCTAACCCTAATGCGTACCCTAACCCCTAACCCCTACCCTAACCCTAACACGTACCCTAATCCTAACCCGTACCCTGAAGCGAGCCCTAACCCTAACACTAACCCTAACCCTAACCCTAACCCATACCCTACGCCGTACACGAACCCCTCCCCGAACCCGTACCCTAAGCCGTACCCTAAGCCTAACCCTAAGCCTAACCCTAACCCTAGGCTACCCTTGACTGCTTCTGCCTCCAATAGATTTCCTAAGCACTAGTGTTTGAAGGAACAGCTTAAAAAGAGAATCCTAATGTGATTTCTTTATAATGGGTGTGTTCCTTATCTTATCCTAGTGTCTAAACTCTTCTCCATGGCTGGACCCCCAAATAATATTCCTTTACATGCTAAGGGGTATCTAGAGAGTGAGATAGGTTTAATAACTACCCTAACCCTAACGCGTACCCTAACCCTAACCCCTACCCTAACCCTAACACGTACCCTAATCCTAACCCGTACCCTGAACCGAGCCCTAACCCTAACACTAACCCTAACCCTAACCCTAACCCATACCCTACGCCGTACCCGAACACCTCCCCGAACCCGTACCCTAAGCCGTACCCTAAGCCTAACCCTAAGCCTAACCCTAACCCTAGGCTACCCTTGACTGCTTCTGCCTCCAATAGATTTCCTAAGCACTATTGTTTTAAGGAACGGCTTAAAAACAGAATCCTAATGTGATTTCTTTATAATGGGTGTGTTCCTTATCTTATCCTAGTGTCTAAACTCTTCTCCATGGCTGGACCCCCAAATAATATTCCTTTACGTGCTAAGGGGTATCTAGAGAGTGGGATAGGTTTAATAACTACCCTAACCCTAACACGTACCCTAACCCTAACCCCTACCCTAACCCTAACACGTACCCTAATCCTAACCCGTACCCTAAACCGAGCCCTAACCCTAACACTAACCCTAACCCTAACCCATACCCTACGCCGTACCCGAACCCCTCCCCGAACCCGTACCCTAAGCCGTACCCTAAGCCTAACCCTAAGCCTAACCCTAACCCTAGGCTACCCTTGACTGCTTCTGCCTCCAATAGATTTCCTAAGCACTAGTGTTTTAAGGAACGGCTTAAAAACAGAATCCTAATGTGATTTCTTTATAATGGGTGTGTTCCTTATCTTATCCTACTGTCTAAACTCTTCTCCATGGCTGGACCCCCAAATAATATTCCTTTACGTGCTAAGGGGTATCTAGAGAGTGGGATAGGTTTAATAACTACCCTAACCCTAACGCGTACCCTAACCCTAACCCCTACCCTAACCCTAACACGTACCCTAATCCTAACCCGTACCCTAAACTGAGCCCTAACCCTAACACTAACCCTAACCCTAACCCTAACCCATACCCTACACCGTACCCGAACCCCTCCCCGAAACCATACCCTAAGCCGTACCCTAAGCCTAACCCTAAGCCTAACCCTAACCCTAGGCTACCCTTGACTGCTTCTGCCTCCAATAGATTTCCTAAGCACTAGTGTTTGAAGGAACAGCTTAAAAAGAGAATCCTAATGTGATTTCTTTATAATGGGTGTGTTCCTTATCTTATCCTAGTGTCTAAACTCTTCTCCATGGCTGGACCCCCAAATAATATTCCTTTACGTGCTAAGGGGTATCTAGAGAGTGGGATAGGTTTAATAACTACCCTAACCCTAACGCGTACCCTAACCCTAACCCCTACCCTAACCCTAACCCGTACCCTAATCCTAACCCGTACCCTAAACCGAGCCCTAACCCTAACACTAACCCTAACCCTAACCCTAACCCATACCCTACGCCGTACCCGAACCCCTCCCCGAACCCGTACCCTAAGCCGTACCCTAAGCCTAACCCTAAGCCTAACCCTAACCCTAGGCTACCCTTGACTGCTTCTGCCTCCAATAGATTTCCTAAGCACTAGTGTTTGAAGGAACAGCTTAAAAAGAGAATCCTAATGTGATTTCTTTATAATGGGTGTGTTCCTTATCTTATCCTAGTGTCTAAACTCTTCTCCATGGCTGGACCCCCAAATAATATTCCTTTACATGCTAAGGGGTATCTAGAGAGTGAGATAGGTTTAATAACTACCCTAACCCTAACGCGTACCCTAACCCTAACCCCTACCCTAACCCTAAAACGTACCCTAATCCTAACCCGTACACAAAACCGAGCCCTAACCCTAACTCAAACCCTATCCCTAACCCTAACCCATACCCTACGCCGTACCCGAACCCCTCCCCGAACCCGTACCCTAAGCCGTACCCTAACCCTAACCCTAAGCCTAAACCTAACCCTAGGCTACCCTTGACTGCTTCTGCCTCCAATAGATTTCCTAAGCACTAGTGTTTGAAGGAACAGCTTAAAAAGAGAATCCTAATGTGATTTCTTTATAATGGGTGTGTTCCTTATCTTATCTTGGTGTCTAAACTCTTCTCCATGGCTGGACCCGCAAATAATATTCCTTTACGTGCTAAGGGGTATCTAGAGAGTGGGATAGGTTTACTAACTACCCTAACCCTAATGCGTACCCTAACCCTAACCCCTACCCTAACCCTAACACGTACCCTAATCCTAACCCGTACCCTAAACCGAGCCCTAACCCTAACACGAACCCTAACCCTAACCCTAAACCATACCCTACGCCGTACCCGAACCCCTCCCCGAACCCCTACCCTAAGCCTAACCCTAACCCTAACCCTAAGCCTAACCCTAACCCTAGGCTACCCTTGACTGCTTCTGCCTCCAATAGATTTCCTAAGCACTAGTGTTTGAAGGAACAACTTAAAAAGAGAATCCTAATGTGATTTCTTTATAATGTATGTGTTCCTTATTTTATCCTAGTGTCTAAACTCTTCTCCATGGCTGGACCCGCAAATAATATTCCTTTACGTGCTAAGGGGTATCTAGAGAGTGGGATAGGTTTAATAACTACCCTAACCCTAACGCGTACCCTAACCCTAACCCCTACCCTAACCCTAACACGTACCCTAATCCTAACCCGTACCCTAAACCGAGCCCTAACCCTAACACTAACCCTAAACCTAACCCTAACCCATACCCTACACCGTACCCGAACCCCTCCCCAAACCCGTACCCTAAGCCGTACCCTAAGCCTAACCCTAAGCCTAACCCTAACCCTAGGCTACCCTTGACTA
>NW_026777703.1:0-131575 GCF_028023285.1 Balaenoptera ricei
TGTACAACTTAGGCAGGAAACTGGGAGGAGATGGAGGGCCACTCTACCTGCGCTCACACCACGTGGCCCGGAGAAGTTATCACGCAGCAGAATTCAACACCCTCGCACTACACGTGTGTAGCCAAAAGAGGCGCTGGGCAGTGGGTGTTCTCAGCCCAAGAGCAGTCCTTGTTCTGGGCCGCACCTGCTCTGCGGTTCAAAGGGTCTCTGAGTCTGCTCCTTTGGAGGCATTTCAGAGCTGACGCTATCCCTGGGCTGCCGAAGCAAAGAGGCATAGCGGCCTTTCACACTGAAGGCATGGGCTTGTTTCCCATTCAGCGAGTGTATGTGGGCCCTCCCAGGCTGGAGGCGCGTTAGCTGACACCCTTTGCGCTGTGCCCCTGGAAAATCCAAGTGGCTGTACCCGATGTGGGCTGCCTGGTGAAACAACTTGCAGTCACCAGCACCCTGAGTACCCTTCCTGCAGTGTGAGTCCTAGCTAGGTAAACTCGGCCTTCGGAGGCTAGAGGGGAGCAAACATGTTCAACTTGTGGGGAAAGTCTTTGACCGATGACCGATTTGCTTGTGCTTGGGCGAGGGTTAGGCAGGAACTTTCCAACACAGGGTTTTTGCCTCACCGTAAGCCGTCCCTTTGGGCTGAAGCAGGCGGCGGGTCTGTCTGTATCACAGTCTGGGAAGGAGGGCCTCAGGTGAGTCTGCCCACTGACTGCCCTCCATCATAGCCAGCTGAGAAAATATGGCAAGGCTGATGGAACCCACTGACAGCGAAATGTTTCTCTTCAGAAGAGGAGATTTTGCTACCAAACGTCAGCAGCTCCTCAGAGTGCTGTTCTGGTGTAGACTGGGGCGAGCTCCCACGGTCCGAAGATTACGAACGGCTCTTTTCCAGTTGCTTCATCCGAGAGAGAGCCAGAAGGGCTGATCTCAACAAATAGGGCTGCACCCCGTGAGTGCTTCGGGCAGGGCAGTCCTGAGCCAGTGTGCCACCTAAGGAATGAAAGCCAAGTTTCCTAGCCACAGGAAAGCAGACCGAGGCCTGCTGTTTTCTCTAGGCGATTGACGTGAGCTTGAGGGTGAGGCCTATACTACATTGTGGAAAAGCTCGGGGTCACGGCTGTCTTTCTCCCTCTCTCGGTCCCATGCCCTGGGCTCAGCCATGGGGGAATGCTGAGGGGGAGAGACTGCCTCTCTGCCGGACTCAGAGGGCTTCCTCCCTTTCGGGCAATTCCGTTTGTGTCTTACTTCGTGGAGGAGGAATGAGGGCGCCCAGAGATATTCTGACATGAAATGCCTATCGACAGAGGATCTGGAGGAGCTGGTTTGTCAGTGGAAGGAGCCAAAAAGCCTGCATTCCTAAGGTCTCTCTGAGAACTGCCAGACACTCTGCCGTCATAGGCCTAAGAATTGGAAATTGTGACGGCAAGGCAACACCTGGAATCCTAGGAGGCAGTGGAAGTGCGGCTCTCAAACTGGATGGAAGAAGCTTCCAAGCATAGTGTTCTTTCATGTCCCAAAGAGAACCCGCGTGTCTGAGGCTGCTAGCGTTGTGGCTGGAGAGAACTGGCATCCCCGTGGGCCTGTCGGCTCATTTCCTCTTTCTGACCCTCGAAGGAAAGTCTTCCAAAAAGCCTTTGGGACCCGCTTAGAGAGAACAGCTGCGAAGCTGATGCACAGAACATCGACATAGAGACTAGCCCTGGGTCCCAAGCATCCACCTTTCTCTGGAGGGTACGTACCCCACCCGGGGATTCAAGCAGGGAGTTTGCCTTGTACAACTTAGGCAGGAAACTGGGAGGAGATGGAGGGCCACTCTACCTGCGCTCACACCACGTGGCCCGGAGAAGTTATCACGCAGCAGAATTCAACACCCTCGCACTACACGTGTGTAGCCAAAAGAGGCGCTGGGCAGTGGGTGTTCTCAGCCCAAGAGCAGTCCTTGTTCTGGGCCGCACCTGCTCTGCGGTTCAAAGGGTCTCTGAGTCTGCTCCTTTGGAGGCATTTCAGAGCTGACGCTATCCCTGGGCTGCCGAAGCAAAGAGGCATAGCGGCCTTTCACACTGAAGGCATGGGCTTGTTTCCCATTCAGCGAGTGTATGTGGCCCCTCCCAGGCTGGAGGCGCGTTAGCTGACACCCTTTGCGCTGTGCCCCTGGAAAATCCAAGTGGCTGTACCCGATGTGGGCTGCCTGGTGAAACAACTTGCAGTCACCAGCACCCTGAGTACCCTTCCTGCAGTGTGAGTCCTAGCTAGGTAAACTCGGCCTTCGGAGGCTAGAGGGGAGCAAACATGTTCAACTTGTGGGGAAAGTCTTTGACCGATGACCGATTTGCTTGTGCTTGGGCGAGGGTTAGGCAGGAACTTTCCAACACAGGGTTTTTGCCTCACCGTAAGCCGTCCCTTTGGGCTGAAGCAGGCGGCGGGTCTGTCTGTATCACAGTCTGGGAAGGAGGGCCTCAGGTGAGTCTGCCCACTGACTGCCCTCCATCATAGCCAGCTGAGAAAATATGGCAAGGCTGATGGAACCCACTGACAGCGAAATGTTTCTCTTCAGAAGAGGAGATTTTGCTACCAAACGTCAGCAGCTCCTCAGAGTGCTGTTCTGGTGTAGACTGGGGCGAGCTCCCACGGTCCGAAGATTACGAACGGCTCTTTTCCAGTTGCTTCATCCGAGAGAGAGCCAGAAGGGCTGATCTCAACAAATAGGGCTGCACCCCGTGAGTGCTTCGGGCAGGGCAGTCCTGAGCCAGTGTGCCACCTAAGGAATGAAAGCCAAGTTTCCTAGCCACAGGAAAGCAGACCGAGGCCTGCTGTTTTCTCTAGGCGATTGACGTGAGCTTGAGGGTGAGGCCTATACTACATTGTGGAAAAGCTCGGGGTCACGGCTGTCTTTCTCCCTCTCTCGGTCCCATGCCCTGGGCTCAGCCATGGGGGAGTGCTGAGGGGGAGAGACTGCCTCTCTGCCGGACTCAGAGGGCTTCCTCCCTTTCGGGCAATTCCGTTTGTGTCTTACTTCGTGGAGGAGGAATGAGGGCGCCCAGAGATATTCTGACATGAAATGCCTATCGACAGAGGATCTGGAGGAGCTGGTTTGTCAGTGGAAGGAGCCAAAAAGCCTGCATTCCTAAGGTCTCTCTGAGAACTGCCAGACACTCTGCCGTCATAGGCCTAAGAATTGGAAATTGTGACGGCAAGGCAACACCTGGAATCCTAGGAGGCAGTGGAAGTGCGGCTCTCAAACTGGATGGAAGAAGCTTCCAAGCATAGTGTTCTTTCATGTCCCAAAGAGAACCCGCGTGTCTGAGGCTGCTAGCGTTGTGGCTGGAGAGAACTGGCATCCCCGTGGGCCTGTCGGCTCATTTCCTCTTTCTGACCCTCGAAGGAAAGTCTTCCAAAAAGCCTTTGGGACCCGCTTAGAGAGAACAGCTGCGAAGCTGATGCACAGAACATCGACATAGAGACTAGCCCTGGGTCCCAAGCATCCACCTTTCTCTGGAGGGTACGTACCCCACCCGGGGATTCAAGCAGGGAGTTTGCCTTGTACAACTTAGGCAGGAAACTGGGAGGAGATGGAGGGCCACTCTACCTGCGCTCACACCACGTGGCCCGGAGAAGTTATCACGCAGCAGAATTCAACACCCTCGCACTACACGTGTGTAGCCAAAAGAGGCGCTGGGCAGTGGGTGTTCTCAGCCCAAGAGCAGTCCTTGTTCTGGGCCGCACCTGCTCTGCGGTTCAAAGGGTCTCTGAGTCTGCTCCTTTGGAGGCATTTCAGAGCTGACGCTATCCCTGGGCTGCCGAAGCAAAGAGGCATAGCGGCCTTTCACACTGAAGGCATGGGCTTGTTTCCCATTCAGCGAGTGTATGTGGCCCCTCCCAGGCTGGAGGCGCGTTAGCTGACACCCTTTGCGCTGTGCCCCTGGAAAATCCAAGTGGCTGTACCCGATGTGGGCTGCCTGGTGAAACAACTTGCAGTCACCAGCACCCTGAGTACCCTTCCTGCAGTGTGAGTCCTAGCTAGGTAAACTCGGCCTTCGGAGGCTAGAGGGGAGCAAACATGTTCAACTTGTGGGGAAAGTCTTTGACCGATGACCGATTTGCTTGTGCTTGGGCGAGGGTTAGGCAGGAACTTTCCAACACAGGGTTTTTGCCTCACCGTAAGCCGTCCCTTTGGGCTGAAGCAGGCGGCGGGTCTGTCTGTATCACAGTCTGGGAAGGAGGGCCTCAGGTGAGTCTGCCCACTGACTGCCCTCCATCATAGCCAGCTGAGAAAATATGGCAAGGCTGATGGAACCCACTGACAGCGAAATGTTTCTCTTCAGAAGAGGAGATTTTGCTACCAAACGTCAGCAGCTCCTCAGAGTGCTGTTCTGGTGTAGACTGGGGCGAGCTCCCACGGTCCGAAGATTACGAACGGCTCTTTTCCAGTTGCTTCATCCGAGAGAGAGCCAGAAGGGCTGATCTCAACAAATAGGGCTGCACCCCGTGAGTGCTTCGGGCAGGGCAGTCCTGAGCCAGTGTGCCACCTAAGGAATGAAAGCCAAGTTTCCTAGCCACAGGAAAGCAGACCGAGGCCTGCTGTTTTCTCTAGGCGATTGACGTGAGCTTGAGGGTGAGGCCTATACTACATTGTGGAAAAGCTCGGGGTCACGGCTGTCTTTCTCCCTCTCTCGGTCCCATGCCCTGGGCTCAGCCATGGGGGAGTGCTGAGGGGGAGAGACTGCCTCTCTGCCGGACTCAGAGGGCTTCCTCCCTTTCGGGCAATTCCGTTTGTGTCTTACTTCGTGGAGGAGGAATGAGGGCGCCCAGAGATATTCTGACATGAAATGCCTATCGACAGAGGATCTGGAGGAGCTGGTTTGTCAGTGGAAGGAGCCAAAAAGCCTGCATTCCTAAGGTCTCTCTGAGAACTGCCAGACACTCTGCCGTCATAGGCCTAAGAATTGGAAATTGTGACGGCAAGGCAACACCTGGAATCCTAGGAGGCAGTGGAAGTGCGGCTCTCAAACTGGATGGAAGAAGCTTCCAAGCATAGTGTTCTTTCATGTCCCAAAGAGAACCCGCGTGTCTGAGGCTGCTAGCGTTGTGGCTGGAGAGAACTGGCATCCCCGTGGGCCTGTCGGCTCATTTCCTCTTTCTGACCCTCGAAGGAAAGTCTTCCAAAAAGCCTTTGGGACCCGCTTAGAGAGAACAGCTGCGAAGCTGATGCACAGAACATCGACATAGAGACTAGCCCTGGGTCCCAAGCATCCACCTTTCTCTGGAGGGTACGTACCCCACCCGGGGATTCAAGCAGGGAGTTTGCCTTGTACAACTTAGGCAGGAAACTGGGAGGAGATGGAGGGCCACTCTACCTGCGCTCACACCACGTGGCCCGGAGAAGTTATCACGCAGCAGAATTCAACACCCTCGCACTACACGTGTGTAGCCAAAAGAGGCGCTGGGCAGTGGGTGTTCTCAGCCCAAGAGCAGTCCTTGTTCTGGGCCGCACCTGCTCTGCGGTTCAAAGGGTCTCTGAGTCTGCTCCTTTGGAGGCATTTCAGAGCTGACGCTATCCCTGGGCTGCCGAAGCAAAGAGGCATAGCGGCCTTTCACACTGAAGGCATGGGCTTGTTTCCCATTCAGCGAGTGTATGTGGCCCCTCCCAGGCTGGAGGCGCGTTAGCTGACACCCTTTGCGCTGTGCCCCTGGAAAATCCAAGTGGCTGTACCCGATGTGGGCTGCCTGGTGAAACAACTTGCAGTCACCAGCACCCTGAGTACCCTTCCTGCAGTGTGAGTCCTAGCTAGGTAAACTCGGCCTTCGGAGGCTAGAGGGGAGCAAACATGTTCAACTTGTGGGGAAAGTCTTTGACCGATGACCGATTTGCTTGTGCTTGGGCGAGGGTTAGGCAGGAACTTTCCAACACAGGGTTTTTGCCTCACCGTAAGCCGTCCCTTTGGGCTGAAGCAGGCGGCGGGTCTGTCTGTATCACAGTCTGGGAAGGAGGGCCTCAGGTGAGTCTGCCCACTGACTGCCCTCCATCATAGCCAGCTGAGAAAATATGGCAAGGCTGATGGAACCCACTGACAGCGAAATGTTTCTCTTCAGAAGAGGAGATTTTGCTACCAAACGTCAGCAGCTCCTCAGAGTGCTGTTCTGGTGTAGACTGGGGCGAGCTCCCACGGTCCGAAGATTACGAACGGCTCTTTTCCAGTTGCTTCATCCGAGAGAGAGCCAGAAGGGCTGATCTCAACAAATAGGGCTGCACCCCGTGAGTGCTTCGGGCAGGGCAGTCCTGAGCCAGTGTGCCACCTAAGGAATGAAAGCCAAGTTTCCTAGCCACAGGAAAGCAGACCGAGGCCTGCTGTTTTCTCTAGGCGATTGACGTGAGCTTGAGGGTGAGGCCTATACTACATTGTGGAAAAGCTCGGGGTCACGGCTGTCTTTCTCCCTCTCTCGGTCCCATGCCCTGGGCTCAGCCATGGGGGAGTGCTGAGGGGGAGAGACTGCCTCTCTGCCGGACTCAGAGGGCTTCCTCCCTTTCGGGCAATTCCGTTTGTGTCTTACTTCGTGGAGGAGGAATGAGGGCGCCCAGAGATATTCTGACATGAAATGCCTATCGACAGAGGATCTGGAGGAGCTGGTTTGTCAGTGGAAGGAGCCAAAAAGCCTGCATTCCTAAGGTCTCTCTGAGAACTGCCAGACACTCTGCCGTCATAGGCCTAAGAATTGGAAATTGTGACGGCAAGGCAACACCTGGAATCCTAGGAGGCAGTGGAAGTGCGGCTCTCAAACTGGATGGAAGAAGCTTCCAAGCATAGTGTTCTTTCATGTCCCAAAGAGAACCCGCGTGTCTGAGGCTGCTAGCGTTGTGGCTGGAGAGAACTGGCATCCCCGTGGGCCTGTCGGCTCATTTCCTCTTTCTGACCCTCGAAGGAAAGTCTTCCAAAAAGCCTTTGGGACCCGCTTAGAGAGAACAGCTGCGAAGCTGATGCACAGAACATCGACATAGAGACTAGCCCTGGGTCCCAAGCATCCACCTTTCTCTGGAGGGTACGTACCCCACCCGGGGATTCAAGCAGGGAGTTTGCCTTGTACAACTTAGGCAGGAAACTGGGAGGAGATGGAGGGCCACTCTACCTGCGCTCACACCACGTGGCCCGGAGAAGTTATCACGCAGCAGAATTCAACACCCTCGCACTACACGTGTGTAGCCAAAAGAGGCGCTGGGCAGTGGGTGTTCTCAGCCCAAGAGCAGTCCTTGTTCTGGGCCGCACCTGCTCTGCGGTTCAAAGGGTCTCTGAGTCTGCTCCTTTGGAGGCATTTCAGAGCTGACGCTATCCCTGGGCTGCCGAAGCAAAGAGGCATAGCGGCCTTTCACACTGAAGGCATGGGCTTGTTTCCCATTCAGCGAGTGTATGTGGCCCCTCCCAGGCTGGAGGCGCGTTAGCTGACACCCTTTGCGCTGTGCCCCTGGAAAATCCAAGTGGCTGTACCCGATGTGGGCTGCCTGGTGAAACAACTTGCAGTCACCAGCACCCTGAGTACCCTTCCTGCAGTGTGAGTCCTAGCTAGGTAAACTCGGCCTTCGGAGGCTAGAGGGGAGCAAACATGTTCAACTTGTGGGGAAAGTCTTTGGCCGATGACCGATTTGCTTGTGCTTGGGCGAGGGTTAGGCAGGAACTTTCCAACACAGGGTTTTTGCCTCACCGTAAGCCGTCCCTTTGGGCTGAAGCAGGCGGCGGGTCTGTCTGTATCACAGTCTGGGAAGGAGGGCCTCAGGTGAGTCTGCCCACTGACTGCCCTCCATCATAGCCAGCTGAGAAAATATGGCAAGGCTGATGGAACCCACTGACAGCGAAATGTTTCTCTTCAGAAGAGGAGATTTTGCTACCAAACGTCAGCAGCTCCTCAGAGTGCTGTTCTGGTGTAGACTGGGGCGAGCTCCCACGGTCCGAAGATTACGAACGGCTCTTTTCCAGTTGCTTCATCCGAGAGAGAGCCAGAAGGGCTGATCTCAACAAATAGGGCTGCACCCCGTGAGTGCTTCGGGCAGGGCAGTCCTGAGCCAGTGTGCCACCTAAGGAATGAAAGCCAAGTTTCCTAGCCACAGGAAAGCAGACCGAGGCCTGCTGTTTTCTCTAGGCGATTGACGTGAGCTTGAGGGTGAGGCCTATACTACATTGTGGAAAAGCTCGGGGTCACGGCTGTCTTTCTCCCTCTCTCGGTCCCATGCCCTGGGCTCAGCCATGGGGGAGTGCTGAGGGGGAGAGACTGCCTCTCTGCCGGACTCAGAGGGCTTCCTCCCTTTCGGGCAATTCCGTTTGTGTCTTACTTCGTGGAGGAGGAATGAGGGCGCCCAGAGATATTCTGACATGAAATGCCTATCGACAGAGGATCTGGAGGAGCTGGTTTGTCAGTGGAAGGAGCCAAAAAGCCTGCATTCCTAAGGTCTCTCTGAGAACTGCCAGACACTCTGCCGTCATAGGCCTAAGAATTGGAAATTGTGACGGCAAGGCAACACCTGGAATCCTAGGAGGCAGTGGAAGTGCGGCTCTCAAACTGGATGGAAGAAGCTTCCAAGCATAGTGTTCTTTCATGTCCCAAAGAGAACCCGCGTGTCTGAGGCTGCTAGCGTTGTGGCTGGAGAGAACTGGCATCCCCGTGGGCCTGTCGGCTCATTTCCTCTTTCTGACCCTCGAAGGAAAGTCTTCCAAAAAGCCTTTGGGACCCGCTTAGAGAGAACAGCTGCGAAGCTGATGCACAGAACATCGACATAGAGACTAGCCCTGGGTCCCAAGCATCCACCTTTCTCTGGAGGGTACGTACCCCACCCGGGGATTCAAGCAGGGAGTTTGCCTTGTACAACTTAGGCAGGAAACTGGGAGGAGATGGAGGGCCACTCTACCTGCGCTCACACCACGTGGCCCGGAGAAGTTATCACGCAGCAGAATTCAACACCCTCGCACTACACGTGTGTAGCCAAAAGAGGCGCTGGGCAGTGGGTGTTCTCAGCCCAAGAGCAGTCCTTGTTCTGGGCCGCACCTGCTCTGCGGTTCAAAGGGTCTCTGAGTCTGCTCCTTTGGAGGCATTTCAGAGCTGACGCTATCCCTGGGCTGCCGAAGCAAAGAGGCATAGCGGCCTTTCACACTGAAGGCATGGGCTTGTTTCCCATTCAGCGAGTGTATGTGGGCCCTCCCAGGCTGGAGGCGCGTTAGCTGACACCCTTTGCGCTGTGCCCCTGGAAAATCCAAGTGGCTGTACCCGATGTGGGCTGCCTGGTGAAACAACTTGCAGTCACCAGCACCCTGAGTACCCTTCCTGCAGTGTGAGTCCTAGCTAGGTAAACTCGGCCTTCGGAGGCTAGAGGGGAGCAAACATGTTCAACTTGTGGGGAAAGTCTTTGACCGATGACCGATTTGCTTGTGCTTGGGCGAGGGTTAGGCAGGAACTTTCCAACACAGGGTTTTTGCCTCACCGTAAGCCGTCCCTTTGGGCTGAAGCAGGCGGCGGGTCTGTCTGTATCACAGTCTGGGAAGGAGGGCCTCAGGTGAGTCTGCCCACTGACTGCCCTCCATCATAGCCAGCTGAGAAAATATGGCAAGGCTGATGGAACCCACTGACAGCGAAATGTTTCTCTTCAGAAGAGGAGATTTTGCTACCAAACGTCAGCAGCTCCTCAGAGTGCTGTTCTGGTGTAGACTGGGGCGAGCTCCCACGGTCCGAAGATTACGAACGGCTCTTTTCCAGTTGCTTCATCCGAGAGAGAGCCAGAAGGGCTGATCTCAACAAATAGGGCTGCACCCCGTGAGTGCTTCGGGCAGGGCAGTCCTGAGCCAGTGTGCCACCTAAGGAATGAAAGCCAAGTTTCCTAGCCACAGGAAAGCAGACCGAGGCCTGCTGTTTTCTCTAGGCGATTGACGTGAGCTTGAGGGTGAGGCCTATACTACATTGTGGAAAAGCTCGGGGTCACGGCTGTCTTTCTCCCTCTCTCGGTCCCATGCCCTGGGCTCAGCCATGGGGGAGTGCTGAGGGGGAGAGACTGCCTCTCTGCCGGACTCAGAGGGCTTCCTCCCTTTCGGGCAATTCCGTTTGTGTCTTACTTCGTGGAGGAGGAATGAGGGCGCCCAGAGATATTCTGACATGAAATGCCTATCGACAGAGGATCTGGAGGAGCTGGTTTGTCAGTGGAAGGAGCCAAAAAGCCTGCATTCCTAAGGTCTCTCTGAGAACTGCCAGACACTCTGCCGTCATAGGCCTAAGAATTGGAAATTGTGACGGCAAGGCAACACCTGGAATCCTAGGAGGCAGTGGAAGTGCGGCTCTCAAACTGGATGGAAGAAGCTTCCAAGCATAGTGTTCTTTCATGTCCCAAAGAGAACCCGCGTGTCTGAGGCTGCTAGCGTTGTGGCTGGAGAGAACTGGCATCCCCGTGGGCCTGTCGGCTCATTTCCTCTTTCTGACCCTCGAAGGAAAGTCTTCCAAAAAGCCTTTGGGACCCGCTTAGAGAGAACAGCTGCGAAGCTGATGCACAGAACATCGACATAGAGACTAGCCCTGGGTCCCAAGCATCCACCTTTCTCTGGAGGGTACGTACCCCACCCGGGGATTCAAGCAGGGAGTTTGCCTTGTACAACTTAGGCAGGAAACTGGGAGGAGATGGAGGGCCACTCTACCTGCGCTCACACCACGTGGCCCGGAGAAGTTATCACGCAGCAGAATTCAACACCCTCGCACTACACGGGTGTAGCCAAAAGAGGCGCTGGGCAGTGGGTGTTCTCAGCCCAAGAGCAGTCCTTGTTCTGGGCCGCACCTGCTCTGCGGTTCAAAGGGTCTCTGAGTCTGCTCCTTTGGAGGCATTTCAGAGCTGACGCTATCCCTGGGCTGCCGAAGCAAGGAGGCATAGCGGCCTTTCACACTGAAGGCATGGGCTTGTTTCCCATTCAGAGAGTGTATGTGGGCCCTCCCAGGCTGGAGGCGCGTTAGCTGACACCCTTTGCGCTGTGCCCCTGGAAAATCCAAGTGGCTGTACCCGATGTGGGCTGCCTGGTGAAACAACTTGCAGTCACCAGCACCCTGAGTACCCTTCCTGCAGTGTGAGTCCTAGCTAGGTAAACTCGGCCTTCGGAGGCTAGAGGGGAGCAAACATGTTCAACTTGTGGGGAAAGTCTTTGGCCGATGACCAATATGCTTGTGCTTGGGCGAGGGTTAGGCAGGAACTTTCCAACACAGGGTTTTTGCCTCACCGTAAGCCGTCCCTTTGGGCTGAAGCAGGCGGCGGGTCTGTCTGTATCACAGTCTGGGAAGGAGGGCCTCAGGTGAGTCTGCCCACTGACTGCCCTCCATCATAGCCAGCTGAGAAAATATGGCAAGGCTGATGGAACCCACTGACAGCGAAATGTTTCTCTTCAGAAGAGGAGATTTTGCTACCAAACGTCAGCAGCTCCTCAGAGTGCTGTTCTGGTGTAGACTGGGGCGAGCTCCCACGGTCCGAAGATTACGAACGGCTCTTTTCCAGTTGCTTCATCCGAGAGAGAGCCAGAAGGGCTGATCTCAACAAATAGGGCTGCACCCCGTGAGTGCTTCGGGCAGGGCAGTCCTGAGCCAGTGTGCCACCTAAGGAATGAAAGCCAAGTTTCCTAGCCACAGGAAAGCAGACCGAGGCCTGCTGTTTTCTCTAGGCGATTGACGTGAGCTTGAGGGTGAGGCCTATACTACATTGTGGAAAAGCTCGGGGTCACGGCTGTCTTTCTCCCTCTCTCGGTCCCATGCCCTGGGCTCAGCCATGGGGGAATGCTGAGGGGGAGAGACTGCCTCTCTGCCGGACTCAGAGGGCTTCCTCCCTTTCGGGCAATTCCGTTTGTGTCTTACTTCGTGGAGGAGGAATGAGGGCGCCCAGAGATATTCTGACATGAAATGCCTATCGACAGAGGATCTGGAGGAGCTGGTTTGTCAGTGGAAGGAGCCAAAAAGCCTGCATTCCTAAGGTCTCTCTGAGAACTGCCAGACACTCTGCCGTCATAGGCCTAAGAATTGGAAATTGTGACGGCAAGGCAACACCTGGAATCCTAGGAGGCAGTGGAAGTGCGGCTCTCAAACTGGATGGAAGAAGCTTCCAAGCATAGTGTTCTTTCATGTCCCAAAGAGAACCCGCGTGTCTGAGGCTGCTAGCGTTGTGGCTGGAGAGAACTGGCATCCCCGTGGGCCTGTCGGCTCATTTCCTCTTTCTGACCCTCGAAGGAAAGTCTTCCAAAAAGCCTTTGGGACCCGCTTAGAGAGAACAGCTGCGAAGCTGATGCACAGAACATCGACATAGAGACTAGCCCTGGGTCCCAAGCATCCACCTTTCTCTGGAGGGTACGTACCCCACCCGGGGATTCAAGCAGGGAGTTTGCCTTGTACAACTTAGGCAGGAAACTGGGAGGAGATGGAGGGCCACTCTACCTGCGCTCACACCACGTGGCCCGGAGAAGTTATCACGCAGCAGAATTCAACACCCTCGCACTACACGGGTGTAGCCAAAAGAGGCGCTGGGCAGTGGGTGTTCTCAGCCCAAGAGCAGTCCTTGTTCTGGGCCGCACCTGCTCTGCGGTTCAAAGGGTCTCTGAGTCTGCTCCTTTGGAGGCATTTCAGAGCTGACGCTATCCCTGGGCTGCCGAAGCAAGGAGGCATAGCGGCCTTTCACACTGAAGGCATGGGCTTGTTTCCCATTCAGAGAGTGTATGTGGGCCCTCCCAGGCTGGAGGCGCGTTAGCTGACACCCTTTGCGCTGTGCACCTGGAAAATGCAAGTGGCTGTACCCGATGTGGGCTGCCTGGTGAAACAACTTGCAGTCACCAGCACCCTGAGTACCCTTCCTGCAGTGTGAGTCCTAGCTAGGTAAACTCGGCCTTCGGAGGCTAGAGGGGAGCAAACATGTTCAACTTGTGGGGAAAGTCTTTGGCCGATGACCAATATGCTTGTGCTTGGGCGAGGGTTAGGCAGGAACTTTCCAACACAGGGTTTTTGCCTCACCGTAAGCCGTCCCTTTGGGCTGAAGCAGGCGGCGGGTCTGTCTGTATCACAGTCTGGGAAGGAGGGCCTCAGGTGAGTCTGCCCACTGACTGCCCTCCATCATAGCCAGCTGAGAAAATATGGCAAGGCTGATGGAACCCACTGACAGCGAAATGTTTCTCTTCAGAAGAGGAGATTTTGCTACCAAACGTCAGCAGCTCCTCAGAGTGCTGTTCTGGTGTAGACTGGGGCGAGCTCCCACGGTCCGAAGATTACGAACGGCTCTTTTCCAGTTGCTTCATCCGAGAGAGAGCCAGAAGGGCTGATCTCAACAAATAGGGCTGCACCCCGTGAGTGCTTCGGGCAGGGCAGTCCTGAGCCAGTGTGCCACCTAAGGAATGAAAGCCAAGTTTCCTAGCCACAGGAAAGCAGACCGAGGCCTGCTGTTTTCTCTAGGCGATTGACGTGAGCTTGAGGGTGAGGCCTATACTACATTGTGGAAAAGCTCGGGGTCACGGCTGTCTTTCTCCCTCTCTCGGTCCCATGCCCTGGGCTCAGCCATGGGGGAATGCTGAGGGGGAGAGACTGCCTCTCTGCCGGACTCAGAGGGCTTCCTCCCTTTCGGGCAATTCCGTTTGTGTCTTACTTCGTGGAGGAGGAATGAGGGCGCCCAGAGATATTCTGACATGAAATGCCTATCGACAGAGGATCTGGAGGAGCTGGTTTGTCAGTGGAAGGAGCCAAAAAGCCTGCATTCCTAAGGTCTCTCTGAGAACTGCCAGACACTCTGCCGTCATAGGCCTAAGAATTGGAAATTGTGACGGCAAGGCAACACCTGGAATCCTAGGAGGCAGTGGAAGTGCGGCTCTCAAACTGGATGGAAGAAGCTTCCAAGCATAGTGTTCTTTCATGTCCCAAAGAGAACCCGCGTGTCTGAGGCTGCTAGCGTTGTGGCTGGAGAGAACTGGCATCCCCGTGGGCCTGTCGGCTCATTTCCTCTTTCTGACCCTCGAAGGAAAGTCTTCCAAAAAGCCTTTGGGACCCGCTTAGAGAGAACAGCTGCGAAGCTGATGCACAGAACATCGACATAGAGACTAGCCCTGGGTCCCAAGCATCCACCTTTCTCTGGAGGGTACGTACCCCACCCGGGGATTCAAGCAGGGAGTTTGCCTTGTACAACTTAGGCAGGAAACTGGGAGGAGATGGAGGGCCACTCTACCTGCGCTCACACCACGTGGCCCGGAGAAGTTATCACGCAGCAGAATTCAACACCCTCCCACTACACGTGTGTAGCCAAAAGAGGCGCTGGGCAGTGGGTGTTCTCAGCCCAAGAGCAGTCCTTGTTCTGGGCCGCACCTGCTCTGCGGTTCAAAGGGTCTCTGAGTCTGCTCCTTTGGAGGCATTTCAGAGCTGACGCTATCCCTGGGCTGCCGAAGCAAAGAGGCATAGCGGCCTTTCACACTGAAGGCATGGGCTTGTTTCCCATTCAGCGAGTGTATGTGGCCCCTCCCAGGCTGGAGGCGCGTTAGCTGACACCCTTTGCGCTGTGCCCCTGGAAAATCCAAGTGGCTGTACCCGATGTGGGCTGCCTGGTGAAACAACTTGCAGTCACCAGCACCCTGAGTACCCTTCCTGCAGTGTGAGTCCTAGCTAGGTAAACTCGGCCTTCGGAGGCTAGAGGGGAGCAAACATGTTCAACTTGTGGGGAAAGTCTTTGGCCGATGACCGATTTGCTTGTGCTTGGGCGAGGGTTAGGCAGGAACTTTCCAACACAGGGTTTTTGCCTCACCGTAAGCCGTCCCTTTGGGCTGAAGCAGGCGGCGGGTCTGTCTGTATCACAGTCTGGGAAGGAGGGCCTCAGGTGAGTCTGCCCACTGACTGCCCTCCATCATAGCCAGCTGAGAAAATATGGCAAGGCTGATGGAACCCACTGACAGCGAAATGTTTCTCTTCAGAAGAGGAGATTTTGCTACCAAACGTCAGCAGCTCCTCAGAGTGCTGTTCTGGTGTAGACTGGGGCGAGCTCCCACGGTCCGAAGATTACGAACGGCTCTTTTCCAGTTGCTTCATCCGAGAGAGAGCCAGAAGGGCTGATCTCAACAAATAGGGCTGCACCCCGTGAGTGCTTCGGGCAGGGCAGTCCTGAGCCAGTGTGCCACCTAAGGAATGAAAGCCAAGTTTCCTAGCCACAGGAAAGCAGACCGAGGCCTGCTGTTTTCTCTAGGCGATTGACGTGAGCTTGAGGGTGAGGCCTATACTACATTGTGGAAAAGCTCGGGGTCACGGCTGTCTTTCTCCCTCTCTCGGTCCCATGCCCTGGGCTCAGCCATGGGGGAGTGCTGAGGGGGAGAGACTGCCTCTCTGCCGGACTCAGAGGGCTTCCTCCCTTTCGGGCAATTCCGTTTGTGTCTTACTTCGTGGAGGAGGAATGAGGGCGCCCAGAGATATTCTGACATGAAATGCCTATCGACAGAGGATCTGGAGGAGCTGGTTTGTCAGTGGAAGGAGCCAAAAAGCCTGCATTCCTAAGGTCTCTCTGAGAACTGCCAGACACTCTGCCGTCATAGGCCTAAGAATTGGAAATTGTGACGGCAAGGCAACACCTGGAATCCTAGGAGGCAGTGGAAGTGCGGCTCTCAAACTGGATGGAAGAAGCTTCCAAGCATAGTGTTCTTTCATGTCCCAAAGAGAACCCGCGTGTCTGAGGCTGCTAGCCTTGTGGCTGGAGAGAACTGGCATCCCCGTGGGCCTGTCGGCTCATTTCCTCTTTCTGACCCTCGAAGGAAAGTCTTCCAAAAAGCCTTTGGGACCCGCTTAGAGAGAACAGCTGCGAAGCTGATGCACAGAACATCGACATAGAGACTAGCCCTGGGTCCCAAGCATCCACCTTTCTCTGGAGGGTACGTACCCCACCCGGGGATTCAAGCAGGGAGTTTGCCTTGTACAACTTAGGCAGGAAACTGGGAGGAGATGGAGGGCCACTCTACCTGCGCTCACACCACGTGGCCCGGAGAAGTTATCACGCAGCAGAATTCAACACCCTCGCACTACACGTGTGTAGCCAAAAGAGGCGCTGGGCAGTGGGTGTTCTCAGCCCAAGAGCAGTCCTTGTTCTGGGCCGCACCTGCTCTGCGGTTCAAAGGGTCTCTGAGTCTGCTCCTTTGGAGGCATTTCAGAGCTGACGCTATCCCTGGGCTGCCGAAGCAAAGAGGCATAGCGGCCTTTCACACTGAAGGCATGGGCTTGTTTCCCATTCAGCGAGTGTATGTGGGCCCTCCCAGGCTGGAGGCGCGTTAGCTGACACCCTTTGCGCTGTGCCCCTGGAAAATCCAAGTGGCTGTACCCGATGTGGGCTGCCTGGTGAAACAACTTGCAGTCACCAGCACCCTGAGTACCCTTCCTGCAGTGTGAGTCCTAGCTAGGTAAACTCGGCCTTCGGAGGCTAGAGGGGAGCAAACATGTTCAACTTGTGGGGAAAGTCTTTGACCGATGACCGATTTGCTTGTGCTTGGGCGAGGGTTAGGCAGGAACTTTCCAACACAGGGTTTTTGCCTCACCGTAAGCCGTCCCTTTGGGCTGAAGCAGGCGGCGGGTCTGTCTGTATCACAGTCTGGGAAGGAGGGCCTCAGGTGAGTCTGCCCACTGACTGCCCTCCATCATAGCCAGCTGAGAAAATATGGCAAGGCTGATGGAACCCACTGACAGCGAAATGTTTCTCTTCAGAAGAGGAGATTTTGCTACCAAACGTCAGCAGCTCCTCAGAGTGCTGTTCTGGTGTAGACTGGGGCGAGCTCCCACGGTCCGAAGATTACGAACGGCTCTTTTCCAGTTGCTTCATCCGAGAGAGAGCCAGAAGGGCTGATCTCAACAAATAGGGCTGCACCCCGTGAGTGCTTCGGGCAGGGCAGTCCTGAGCCAGTGTGCCACCTAAGGAATGAAAGCCAAGTTTCCTAGCCACAGGAAAGCAGACCGAGGCCTGCTGTTTTCTCTAGGCGATTGACGTGAGCTTGAGGGTGAGGCCTATACTACATTGTGGAAAAGCTCGGGGTCACGGCTGTCTTTCTCCCTCTCTCGGTCCCATGCCCTGGGCTCAGCCATGGGGGAATGCTGAGGGGGAGAGACTGCCTCTCTGCCGGACTCAGAGGGCTTCCTCCCTTTCGGGCAATTCCGTTTGTGTCTTACTTCGTGGAGGAGGAATGAGGGCGCCCAGAGATATTCTGACATGAAATGCCTATCGACAGAGGATCTGGAGGAGCTGGTTTGTCAGTGGAAGGAGCCAAAAAGCCTGCATTCCTAAGGTCTCTCTGAGAACTGCCAGACACTCTGCCGTCATAGGCCTAAGAATTGGAAATTGTGACGGCAAGGCAACACCTGGAATCCTAGGAGGCAGTGGAAGTGCGGCTCTCAAACTGGATGGAAGAAGCTTCCAAGCATAGTGTTCTTTCATGTCCCAAAGAGAACCCGCGTGTCTGAGGCTGCTAGCGTTGTGGCTGGAGAGAACTGGCATCCCCGTGGGCCTGTCGGCTCATTTCCTCTTTCTGACCCTCGAAGGAAAGTCTTCCAAAAAGCCTTTGGGACCCGCTTAGAGAGAACAGCTGCGAAGCTGATGCACAGAACATCGACATAGAGACTAGCCCTGGGTCCCAAGCATCCACCTTTCTCTGGAGGGAACGTACCCCACCCGGGGATTCAAGCAGGGAGTTTGCCTTGTACAACTTAGGCAGGAAACTGGGAGGAGATGGAGGGCCACTCTACCTGCGCTCACACCACGTGGCCCGGAGAAGTTATCACGCAGCAGAATTCAACACCCTCCGACTACACGGGTGTAGCCAAAAGAGGCGCTGGGCAGTGGGTGTTCTCAGCCCAAGAGCAGTCCTTGTTCTGGGCCGCACCTGCTCTGCGGTTCAAAGGGTCTCTGAGTCTGCTCCTTTGGAGGCATTTCAGAGCTGACGCTATCCCTGGGCTGCCGAAGCAAGGAGGCATAGCGGCCTTTCACACTGAAGGCATGGGCTTGTTTCCCATTCAGAGAGTGTATGTGGGCCCTCCCAGGCTGGAGGCGCGTTAGCTGACACCCTTTGCGCTGTGCACCTGGAAAATGCAAGTGGCTGTACCCGATGTGGGCTGCCTGGTGAAACAACTTGCAGTCACCAGCACCCTGAGTACCCTTCCTGCAGTGTGAGTCCTAGCTAGGTAAACTCGGCCTTCGGAGGCTAGAGGGGAGCAAACATGTTCAACTTGTGGGGAAAGTCTTTGGCCGATGACCGATTTGCTTGTGCTTGGGCGAGGGTTAGGCAGGAACTTTCCAACACAGGGTTTTTGCCTCACCGTAAGCCGTCCCTTTGGGCTGAAGCAGGCGGCGGGTCTGTCTGTATCACAGTCTGGGAAGGAGGGCCTCAGGTGAGTCTGCCCACTGACTGCCCTCCATCATAGCCAGCTGAGAAAATATGGCAAGGCTGATGGAACCCACTGACAGCGAAATGTTTCTCTTCAGAAGAGGAGATTTTGCTACCAAACGTCAGCAGCTCCTCAGAGTGCTGTTCTGGTGTAGACTGGGGCGAGCTCCCACGGTCCGAAGATTACGAACGGCTCTTTTCCAGTTGCTTCATCCGAGAGAGAGCCAGAAGGGCTGATCTCAACAAATAGGGCTGCACCCCGTGAGTGCTTCGGGCAGGGCAGTCCTGAGCCAGTGTGCCACCTAAGGAATGAAAGCCAAGTTTCCTAGCCACAGGAAAGCAGACCGAGGCCTGCTGTTTTCTCTAGGCGATTGACGTGAGCTTGAGGGTGAGGCCTATACTACATTGTGGAAAAGCTCGGGGTCACGGCTGTCTTTCTCCCTCTCTCGGTCCCATGCCCTGGGCTCAGCCATGGGGGAATGCTGAGGGGGAGAGACTGCCTCTCTGCCGGACTCAGAGGGCTTCCTCCCTTTCGGGCAATTCCGTTTGTGTCTTACTTCGTGGAGGAGGAATGAGGGCGCCCAGAGATATTCTGACATGAAATGCCTATCGACAGAGGATCTGGAGGAGCTGGTTTGTCATTGGAAGGAGTCAAAAAGCCTGCATTCCTAAGGTCTCTCTGAGAACTGCCAGACACTCTGCCGTCAAAGGCCTAAGAATTGGAAATTGTGACGGCAAGGCAACACCTGGAATCCTAGGAGGCAGTGGAAGTGCGGCTCTCAAACTGGATGGAAGAAGCTTCCAAGCATAGGGTTCTTTCATGTCCCAAAGAGAACCCGCGTGGCTGAGGCTGCTAGCCTTGTGGCTGGAGAGAACTGGCATCCCCGTGGGCCTGTCGGCTCATTTCCTCTTTCTGACCCTCGAAGGAAAGTCTTCCAAAAAGCCTTTGGGACCCGCTTAGAGAGAACAGCTGCGAAGCTGATGCACAGAACATCGACATAGAGACTAGCCCTGGGTCCCAAGCATCCACCTTTCTCTGGAGGGTACGTACCCCACCCGGGGATTCAAGCAGGGAGTTTGCCTTGTACAACTTAGGCAGGAAACTGGGAGGAGATGGAGGGCCACTCTACCTGCGCTCACACCACGTGGCCCGGAGAAGTTATCACGCAGCAGAATTCAACACCCTCGCACTACACGGGTGTAGCCAAAAGAGGCGCTGGGCAGTGGGTGTTCTCAGCCCAAGAGCAGTCCTTGTTCTGGGCCGCACCTGCTCTGCGGTTCAAAGGGTCTCTGAGTCTGCTCCTTTGGAGGCATTTCAGAGCTGACGCTATCCCTGGGCTGCCGAAGCAAGGAGGCATAGCGGCCTTTCACACTGAAGGCATGGGCTTGTTTCCCATTCAGAGAGTGTATGTGGCCCCTCCCAGGCTGGAGGCGCGTTAGCTGACACCCTTTGCGCTGTGCACCTGGAAAATGCAAGTGGCTGTACCCGATGTGGGCTGCCTGGTGAAACAACTTGCAGTCACCAGCACCCTGAGTACCCTTCCTGCAGTGTGAGTCCTAGCTAGGTAAACTCGGCCTTCGGAGGCTAGAGGGGAGCAAACATGTTCAACTTGTGGGGAAAGTCTTTGGCCGATGACCAATATGCTTGTGCTTGGGCGAGGGTTAGGCAGGAACTTTCCAACACAGGGTTTTTGCCTCACCGTAAGCCGTCCCTTTGGGCTGAAGCAGGCGGCGGGTCTGTCTGTATCACAGTCTGGGAAGGAGGGCCTCAGGTGAGTCTGCCCACTGACTGCCCTCCATCATAGCCAGCTGAGAAAATATGGCAAGGCTGATGGAACCCACTGACAGCGAAATGTTTCTCTTCAGAAGAGGAGATTTTGCTACCAAACGTCAGCAGCTCCTCAGAGTGCTGTTCTGGTGTAGACTGGGGCGAGCTCCCACGGTCCGAAGATTACGAACGGCTCTTTTCCAGTTGCTTCATCCGAGAGAGAGCCAGAAGGGCTGATCTCAACAAATAGGGCTGCACCCCGTGAGTGCTTCGGGCAGGGCAGTCCTGAGCCAGTGTGCCACCTAAGGAATGAAAGCCAAGTTTCCTAGCCACAGGAAAGCAGACCGAGGCCTGCTGTTTTCTCTAGGCGATTGACGTGAGCTTGAGGGTGAGGCCTATACTACATTGTGGAAAAGCTCGGGGTCACGGCTGTCTTTCTCCCTCTCTCGGTCCCATGCCCTGGGCTCAGCCATGGGGGAATGCTGAGGGGGAGAGACTGCCTCTCTGCCGGACTCAGAGGGCTTCCTCCCTTTCGGGCAATTCCGTTTGTGTCTTACTTCGTGGAGGAGGAATGAGGGCGCCCAGAGATATTCTGACATGAAATGCCTATCGACAGAGGATCTGGAGGAGCTGGTTTGTCAGTGGAAGGAGCCAAAAAGCCTGCATTCCTAAGGTCTCTCTGAGAACTGCCAGACACTCTGCCGTCATAGGCCTAAGAATTGGAAATTGTGACGGCAAGGCAACACCTGGAATCCTAGGAGGCAGTGGAAGTGCGGCTCTCAAACTGGATGGAAGAAGCTTCCAAGCATAGGGTTCTTTCATGTCCCAAAGAGAACCCGCGTGGCTGAGGCTGCTAGCCTTGTGGCTGGAGAGAACTGGCATCCCCGTGGGCCTGTCGGCTCATTTCCTCTTTCTGACCCTCGAAGGAAAGTCTTCCAAAAAGCCTTTGGGACCCGCTTAGAGAGAACAGCTGCGAAGCTGATGCACAGAACATCGACATAGAGACTAGCCCTGGGTCCCAAGCATCCACCTTTCTCTGGAGGGTACGTACCCCACCCGGGGATTCAAGCAGGGAGTTTGCCTTGTACAACTTAGGCAGGAAACTGGGAGGAGATGGAGGGCCACTCTACCTGCGCTCACACCACGTGGCCCGGAGAAGTTATCACGCAGCAGAATTCAACACCCTCCCACTACACGTGTGTAGCCAAAAGAGGCGCTGGGCAGTGGGTGTTCTCAGCCCAAGAGCAGTCCTTGTTCTGGGCCGCACCTGCTCTGCGGTTCAAAGGGTCTCTGAGTCTGCTCCTTTGGAGGCATTTCAGAGCTGACGCTATCCCTGGGCTGCCGAAGCAAGGAGGCATAGCGGCCTTTCACACTGAAGGCATGGGCTTGTTTCCCATTCAGAGAGTGTATGTGGCCCCTCCCAGGCTGGAGGCGCGTTAGCTGACACCCTTTGCGCTGTGCACCTGGAAAATGCAAGTGGCTGTACCCGATGTGGGCTGCCTGGTGAAACAACTTGCAGTCACCAGCACCCTGAGTACCCTTCCTGCAGTGTGAGTCCTAGCTAGGTAAACTCGGCCTTCGGAGGCTAGAGGGGAGCAAACATGTTCAACTTGTGGGGAAAGTCTTTGGCCGATGACCAATATGCTTGTGCTTGGGCGAGGGTTAGGCAGGAACTTTCCAACACAGGGTTTTTGCCTCACCGTAAGCCGTCCCTTTGGGCTGAAGCAGGCGGCGGGTCTGTCTGTATCACAGTCTGGGAAGGAGGGCCTCAGGTGAGTCTGCCCACTGACTGCCCTCCATCATAGCCAGCTGAGAAAATATGGCAAGGCTGATGGAACCCACTGACAGCGAAATGTTTCTCTTCAGAAGAGGAGATTTTGCTACCAAACGTCAGCAGCTCCTCAGAGTGCTGTTCTGGTGTAGACTGGGGCGAGCTCCCACGGTCCGAAGATTACGAACGGCTCTTTTCCAGTTGCTTCATCCGAGAGAGAGCCAGAAGGGCTGATCTCAACAAATAGGGCTGCACCCCGTGAGTGCTTCGGGCAGGGCAGTCCTGAGCCAGTGTGCCACCTAAGGAATGAAAGCCAAGTTTCCTAGCCACAGGAAAGCAGACCGAGGCCTGCTGTTTTCTCTAGGCGATTGACGTGAGCTTGAGGGTGAGGCCTATACTACATTGTGGAAAAGCTCGGGGTCACGGCTGTCTTTCTCCCTCTCTCGGTCCCATGCCCTGGGCTCAGCCATGGGGGAATGCTGAGGGGGAGAGACTGCCTCTCTGCCGGACTCAGAGGGCTTCCTCCCTTTCGGGCAATTCCGTTTGTGTCTTACTTCGTGGAGGAGGAATGAGGGCGCCCAGAGATATTCTGACATGAAATGCCTATCGACAGAGGATCTGGAGGAGCTGGTTTGTCATTGGAAGGAGTCAAAAAGCCTGCATTCCTAAGGTCTCTCTGAGAACTGCCAGACACTCTGCCGTCATAGGCCTAAGAATTGGAAATTGTGACGGCAAGGCAACACCTGGAATCCTAGGAGGCAGTGGAAGTGCGGCTCTCAAACTGGATGGAAGAAGCTTCCAAGCATAGGGTTCTTTCATGTCCCAAAGAGAACCCGCGTGGCTGAGGCTGCTAGCCTTGTGGCTGGAGAGAACTGGCATCCCCGTGGGCCTGTCGGCTCATTTCCTCTTTCTGACCCTCGAAGGAAAGTCTTCCAAAAAGCCTTTGGGACCCGCTTAGAGAGAACAGCTGCGAAGCTGATGCACAGAACATCGACATAGAGACTAGCCCTGGGTCCCAAGCATCCACCTTTCTCTGGAGGGTACGTACCCCACCCGGGGATTCAAGCAGGGAGTTTGCCTTGTACAACTTAGGCAGGAAACTGGGAGGAGATGGAGGGCCACTCTACCTGCGCTCACACCACGTGGCCCGGAGAAGTTATCACGCAGCAGAATTCAACACCCTCCCACTACACGTGTGTAGCCAAAAGAGGCGCTGGGCAGTGGGTGTTCTCAGCCCAAGAGCAGTCCTTGTTCTGGGCCGCACCTGCTCTGCGGTTCAAAGGGTCTCTGAGTCTGCTCCTTTGGAGGCATTTCAGAGCTGACGCTATCCCTGGGCTGCCGAAGCAAAGAGGCATAGCGGCCTTTCACACTGAAGGCATGGGCTTGTTTCCCATTCAGAGAGTGTATGTGGCCCCTCCCAGGCTGGAGGCGCGTTAGCTGACACCCTTTGCGCTGTGCCCCTGGAAAATCCAAGTGGCTGTACCCGATGTGGGCTGCCTGGTGAAACAACTTGCAGTCACCAGCACCCTGAGTACCCTTCCTGCAGTGTGAGTCCTAGCTAGGTAAACTCGGCCTTCGGAGGCTAGAGGGGAGCAAACATGTTCAACTTGTGGGGAAAGTCTTTGGCCGATGACCGATTTGCTTGTGCTTGGGCGAGGGTTAGGCAGGAACTTTCCAACACAGGGTTTTTGCCTCACCGTAAGCCGTCCCTTTGGGCTGAAGCAGGCGGCGGGTCTGTCTGTATCACAGTCTGGGAAGGAGGGCCTCAGGTGAGTCTGCCCACTGACTGCCCTCCATCATAGCCAGCTGAGAAAATATGGCAAGGCTGATGGAACCCACTGACAGCGAAATGTTTCTCTTCAGAAGAGGAGATTTTGCTACCAAACGTCAGCAGCTCCTCAGAGTGCTGTTCTGGTGTAGACTGGGGCGAGCTCCCACGGTCCGAAGATTACGAACGGCTCTTTTCCAGTTGCTTCATCCGAGAGAGAGCCAGAAGGGCTGATCTCAACAAATAGGGCTGCACCCCGTGAGTGCTTCGGGCAGGGCAGTCCTGAGCCAGTGTGCCACCTAAGGAATGAAAGCCAAGTTTCCTAGCCACAGGAAAGCAGACCGAGGCCTGCTGTTTTCTCTAGGCGATTGACGTGAGCTTGAGGGTGAGGCCTATACTACATTGTGGAAAAGCTCGGGGTCACGGCTGTCTTTCTCCCTCTCTCGGTCCCATGCCCTGGGCTCAGCCATGGGGGAATGCTGAGGGGGAGAGACTGCCTCTCTGCCGGACTCAGAGGGCTTCCTCCCTTTCGGGCAATTCCGTTTGTGTCTTACTTCGTGGAGGAGGAATGAGGGCGCCCAGAGATATTCTGACATGAAATGCCTATCGACAGAGGATCTGGAGGAGCTGGTTTGTCATTGGAAGGAGTCAAAAAGCCTGCATTCCTAAGGTCTCTCTGAGAACTGCCAGACACTCTGCCGTCATAGGCCTAAGAATTGGAAATTGTGACGGCAAGGCAACACCTGGAATCCTAGGAGGCAGTGGAAGTGCGGCTCTCAAACTGGATGGAAGAAGCTTCCAAGCATAGGGTTCTTTCATGTCCCAAAGAGAACCCGCGTGGCTGAGGCTGCTAGCCTTGTGGCTGGAGAGAACTGGCATCCCCGTGGGCCTGTCGGCTCATTTCCTCTTTCTGACCCTCGAAGGAAAGTCTTCCAAAAAGCCTTTGGGACCCGCTTAGAGAGAACAGCTGCGAAGCTGATGCACAGAACATCGACATAGAGACTAGCCCTGGGTCCCAAGCATCCACCTTTCTCTGGAGGGTACGTACCCCACCCGGGGATTCAAGCAGGGAGTTTGCCTTGTACAACTTAGGCAGGAAACTGGGAGGAGATGGAGGGCCACTCTACCTGCGCTCACACCACGTGGCCCGGAGAAGTTATCACGCAGCAGAATTCAACACCCTCCCACTACACGTGTGTAGCCAAAAGAGGCGCTGGGCAGTGGGTGTTCTCAGCCCAAGAGCAGTCCTTGTTCTGGGCCGCACCTGCTCTGCGGTTCAAAGGGTCTCTGAGTCTGCTCCTTTGGAGGCATTTCAGAGCTGACGCTATCCCTGGGCTGCCGAAGCAAAGAGGCATAGCGGCCTTTCACACTGAAGGCATGGGCTTGTTTCCCATTCAGAGAGTGTATGTGGCCCCTCCCAGGCTGGAGGCGCGTTAGCTGACACCCTTTGCGCTGTGCCCCTGGAAAATCCAAGTGGCTGTACCCGATGTGGGCTGCCTGGTGAAACAACTTGCAGTCACCAGCACCCTGAGTACCCTTCCTGCAGTGTGAGTCCTAGCTAGGTAAACTCGGCCTTCGGAGGCTAGAGGGGAGCAAACATGTTCAACTTGTGGGGAAAGTCTTTGGCCGATGACCGATTTGCTTGTGCTTGGGCGAGGGTTAGGCAGGAACTTTCCAACACAGGGTTTTTGCCTCACCGTAAGCCGTCCCTTTGGGCTGAAGCAGGCGGCGGGTCTGTCTGTATCACAGTCTGGGAAGGAGGGCCTCAGGTGAGTCTGCCCACTGACTGCCCTCCATCATAGCCAGCTGAGAAAATATGGCAAGGCTGATGGAACCCACTGACAGCGAAATGTTTCTCTTCAGAAGAGGAGATTTTGCTACCAAACGTCAGCAGCTCCTCAGAGTGCTGTTCTGGTGTAGACTGGGGCGAGCTCCCACGGTCCGAAGATTACGAACGGCTCTTTTCCAGTTGCTTCATCCGAGAGAGAGCCAGAAGGGCTGATCTCAACAAATAGGGCTGCACCCCGTGAGTGCTTCGGGCAGGGCAGTCCTGAGCCAGTGTGCCACCTAAGGAATGAAAGCCAAGTTTCCTAGCCACAGGAAAGCAGACCGAGGCCTGCTGTTTTCTCTAGGCGATTGACGTGAGCTTGAGGGTGAGGCCTATACTACATTGTGGAAAAGCTCGGGGTCACGGCTGTCTTTCTCCCTCTCTCGGTCCCATGCCCTGGGCTCAGCCATGGGGGAATGCTGAGGGGGAGAGACTGCCTCTCTGCCGGACTCAGAGGGCTTCCTCCCTTTCGGGCAATTCCGTTTGTGTCTTACTTCGTGGAGGAGGAATGAGGGCGCCCAGAGATATTCTGACATGAAATGCCTATCGACAGAGGATCTGGAGGAGCTGGTTTGTCAGTGGAAGGAGCCAAAAAGCCTGCATTCCTAAGGTCTCTCTGAGAACTGCCAGACACTCTGCCGTCATAGGCCTAAGAATTGGAAATTGTGACGGCAAGGCAACACCTGGAATCCTAGGAGGCAGTGGAAGTGCGGCTCTCAAACTGGATGGAAGAAGCTTCCAAGCATAGTGTTCTTTCATGTCCCAAAGAGAACCCGCGTGTCTGAGGCTGCTAGCGTTGTGGCTGGAGAGAACTGGCATCCCCGTGGGCCTGTCGGCTCATTTCCTCTTTCTGACCCTCGAAGGAAAGTCTTCCAAAAAGCCTTTGGGACCCGCTTAGAGAGAACAGCTGCGAAGCTGATGCACAGAACATCGACATAGAGACTAGCCCTGGGTCCCAAGCATCCACCTTTCTCTGGAGGGAACGTACCCCACCCGGGGATTCAAGCAGGGAGTTTGCCTTGTACAACTTAGGCAGGAAACTGGGAGGAGATGGAGGGCCACTCTACCTGCGCTCACACCACGTGGCCCGGAGAAGTTATCACGCAGCAGAATTCAACACCCTCCGACTACACGGGTGTAGCCAAAAGAGGCGCTGGGCAGTGGGTGTTCTCAGCCCAAGAGCAGTCCTTGTTCTGGGCCGCACCTGCTCTGCGGTTCAAAGGGTCTCTGAGTCTGCTCCTTTGGAGGCATTTCAGAGCTGACGCTATCCCTGGGCTGCCGAAGCAAGGAGGCATAGCGGCCTTTCACACTGAAGGCATGGGCTTGTTTCCCATTCAGAGAGTGTATGTGGGCCCTCCCAGGCTGGAGGCGCGTTAGCTGACACCCTTTGCGCTGTGCACCTGGAAAATGCAAGTGGCTGTACCCGATGTGGGCTGCCTGGTGAAACAACTTGCAGTCACCAGCACCCTGAGTACCCTTCCTGCAGTGTGAGTCCTAGCTAGGTAAACTCGGCCTTCGGAGGCTAGAGGGGAGCAAACATGTTCAACTTGTGGGGAAAGTCTTTGGCCGATGACCGATTTGCTTGTGCTTGGGCGAGGGTTAGGCAGGAACTTTCCAACACAGGGTTTTTGCCTCACCGTAAGCCGTCCCTTTGGGCTGAAGCAGGCGGCGGGTCTGTCTGTATCACAGTCTGGGAAGGAGGGCCTCAGGTGAGTCTGCCCACTGACTGCCCTCCATCATAGCCAGCTGAGAAAATATGGCAAGGCTGATGGAACCCACTGACAGCGAAATGTTTCTCTTCAGAAGAGGAGATTTTGCTACCAAACGTCAGCAGCTCCTCAGAGTGCTGTTCTGGTGTAGACTGGGGCGAGCTCCCACGGTCCGAAGATTACGAACGGCTCTTTTCCAGTTGCTTCATCCGAGAGAGAGCCAGAAGGGCTGATCTCAACAAATAGGGCTGCACCCCGTGAGTGCTTCGGGCAGGGCAGTCCTGAGCCAGTGTGCCACCTAAGGAATGAAAGCCAAGTTTCCTAGCCACAGGAAAGCAGACCGAGGCCTGCTGTTTTCTCTAGGCGATTGACGTGAGCTTGAGGGTGAGGCCTATACTACATTGTGGAAAAGCTCGGGGTCACGGCTGTCTTTCTCCCTCTCTCGGTCCCATGCCCTGGGCTCAGCCATGGGGGAATGCTGAGGGGGAGAGACTGCCTCTCTGCCGGACTCAGAGGGCTTCCTCCCTTTCGGGCAATTCCGTTTGTGTCTTACTTCGTGGAGGAGGAATGAGGGCGCCCAGAGATATTCTGACATGAAATGCCTATCGACAGAGGATCTGGAGGAGCTGGTTTGTCATTGGAAGGAGTCAAAAAGCCTGCATTCCTAAGGTCTCTCTGAGAACTGCCAGACACTCTGCCGTCAAAGGCCTAAGAATTGGAAATTGTGACGGCAAGGCAACACCTGGAATCCTAGGAGGCAGTGGAAGTGCGGCTCTCAAACTGGATGGAAGAAGCTTCCAAGCATAGGGTTCTTTCATGTCCCAAAGAGAACCCGCGTGGCTGAGGCTGCTAGCCTTGTGGCTGGAGAGAACTGGCATCCCCGTGGGCCTGTCGGCTCATTTCCTCTTTCTGACCCTCGAAGGAAAGTCTTCCAAAAAGCCTTTGGGACCCGCTTAGAGAGAACAGCTGTGAAGCTGATGCACAGAACATCGACATAGAGACTAGCCCTGGGTCCCAAGCATCCACCTTTCTCTGGAGGGTACGTACCCCACCCGGGGATTCAAGCAGGGAGTTTGCCTTGTACAACTTAGGCAGGAAACTGGGAGGAGATGGAGGGCCACTCTACCTGCGCTCACACCACGTGGCCCGGAGAAGTTATCACGCAGCAGAATTCAACACCCTCCCACTACACGTGTGTAGCCAAAAGAGGCGCTGGGCAGTGGGTGTTCTCAGCCCAAGAGCAGTCCTTGTTCTGGGCCGCACATGCTCTGCGGTTCAAAGGGTCTCTGAGTCTGCTCCTTTGGAGGCATTTCAGAGCTGACGCTATCCCTGGGCTGCCGAAGCAAAGAGGCATAGCGGCCTTTCACACTGAAGGCATGGGCTTGTTTCCCATTCAGAGAGTGTATGTGGCCCCTCCCAGGCTGGAGGCGCGTTAGCTGACACCCTTTGCGCTGTGCCCCTGGAAAATCCAAGTGGCTGTACCCGATGTGGGCTGCCTGGTGAAACAACTTGCAGTCACCAGCACCCTGAGTACCCTTCCTGCAGTGTGAGTCCTAGCTAGGTAAACTCGGCCTTCGGAGGCTAGAGGGGAGCAAACATGTTCAACTTGTGGGGAAAGTCTTTGACCGATGACCGATTTGCTTGTGCTTGGGCGAGGGTTAGGCAGGAACTTTCCAACACAGGGTTTTTGCCTCACCGTAAGCCGTCCCTTTGGGCTGAAGCAGGCGGCGGGTCTGTCTGTATCACAGTCTGGGAAGGAGGGCCTCAGGTGAGTCTGCCCACTGACTGCCCTCCATCATAGCCAGCTGAGAAAATATGGCAAGGCTGATGGAACCCACTGACAGCGAAATGTTTCTCTTCAGAAGAGGAGATTTTGCTACCAAACGTCAGCAGCTCCTCAGAGTGCTGTTCTGGTGTAGACTGGGGCGAGCTCCCACGGTCCGAAGATTACGAACGGCTCTTTTCCAGTTGCTTCATCCGAGAGAGAGCCAGAAGGGCTGATCTCAACAAATAGGGCTGCACCCCGTGAGTGCTTCGGGCAGGGCAGTCCTGAGCCAGTGTGCCACCTAAGGAATGAAAGCCAAGTTTCCTAGCCACAGGAAAGCAGACCGAGGCCTGCTGTTTTCTCTAGGCGATTGACGTGAGCTTGAGGGTGAGGCCTATACTACATTGTGGAAAAGCTCGGGGTCACGGCTGTCTTTCTCCCTCTCTCGGTCCCATGCCCTGGGCTCAGCCATGGGGGAATGCTGAGGGGGAGAGACTGCCTCTCTGCCGGACTCAGAGGGCTTCCTCCCTTTCGGGCAATTCCGTTTGTGTCTTACTTCATGGAGGAGGAATGAGGGCGCCCAGAGATATTCTGACATGAAATGCCTATCGACAGAGGATCTGGAGGAGCTGGTTTGTCAGTGGAAGGAGCCAAAAAGCCTGCATTCCTAAGGTCTCTCTGAGAACTGCCAGACACTCTGCCGTCATAGGCCTAAGAATTGGAAATTGTGACGGCAAGGCAACACCTGGAATCCTAGGAGGCAGTGGAAGTGCGGCTCTCAAACTGGATGGAAGAAGCTTCCAAGCATAGTGTTCTTTCATGTCCCAAAGAGAACCCGCGTGTCTGAGGCTGCTAGCGTTGTGGCTGGAGAGAACTGGCATCCCCGTGGGCCTGTCGGCTCATTTCCTCTTTCTGACCCTCGAAGGAAAGTCTTCCAAAAAGCCTTTGGGACCCGCTTAGAGAGAACAGCTGCGAAGCTGATGCACAGAACATCGACATAGAGACTAGCCCTGGGTCCCAAGCATCCACCTTTCTCTGGAGGGAACGTACCCCACCCGGGGATTCAAGCAGGGAGTTTGCCTTGTACAACTTAGGCAGGAAACTGGGAGGAGATGGAGGGCCACTCTACCTGCGCTCACACCACGTGGCCCGGAGAAGTTATCACGCAGCAGAATTCAACACCCTCCGACTACACGGGTGTAGCCAAAAGAGGCGCTGGGCAGTGGGTGTTCTCAGCCCAAGAGCAGTCCTTGTTCTGGGCCGCACCTGCTCTGCGGTTCAAAGGGTCTCTGAGTCTGCTCCTTTGGAGGCATTTCAGAGCTGACGCTATCCCTGGGCTGCCGAAGCAAGGAGGCATAGCGGCCTTTCACACTGAAGGCATGGGCTTGTTTCCCATTCAGAGAGTGTATGTGGGCCCTCCCAGGCTGGAGGCGCGTTAGCTGACACCCTTTGCGCTGTGCCCCTGGAAAATGCAAGTGGCTGTACCCGATGTGGGCTGCCTGGTGAAACAACTTGCAGTCACCAGCACCCTGAGTACCCTTCCTGCAGTGTGAGTCCTAGCTAGGTAAACTCGGCCTTCGGAGGCTAGAGGGGAGCAAACATGTTCAACTTGTGGGGAAAGTCTTTGGCCGATGACCAATATGCTTGTGCTTGGGCGAGGGTTAGGCAGGAACTTTCCAACACAGGGTTTTTGCCTCACCGTAAGCCGTCCCTTTGGGCTGAAGCAGGCGGCGGGTCTGTCTGTATCACAGTCTGGGAAGGAGGGCCTCAGGTGAGTCTGCCCACTGACTGCCCTCCATCATAGCCAGCTGAGAAAGTATGGCAAGGCTGATGGAACCCACTGACAGCGAAATGTTTCTCTTCAGAAGAGGAGATTTTGCTACCAAACGTCAGCAGCTCCTCAGAGTGCTGTTCTGGTGTAGACTGGGGCGAGCTCCCACGGTCCGAAGATTACGAACGGCTCTTTTCCAGTTGCTTCATCCGAGAGAGAGCCAGAAGGGCTGATCTCAACAAATAGGGCTGCACCCCGTGAGTGCTTCGGGCAGGGCAGTCCTGAGCCAGTGTGCCACCTAAGGAATGAAAGCCAAGTTTCCTAGCCACAGGAAAGCAGACCGAGGCCTGCTGTTTTCTCTAGGCGATTGACGTGAGCTTGAGGGTGAGGCCTATACTACATTGTGGAAAAGCTCGGGGTCACGGCTGTCTTTCTCCCTCTCTCGGTCCCATGCCCTGGGCTCAGCCATGGGGGAATGCTGAGGGGGAGAGACTGCCTCTCTGCCGGACTCAGAGGGCTTCCTCCCTTTCGGGCAATTCCGTTTGTGTCTTACTTCGTGGAGGAGGAATGAGGGCGCCCAGAGATATTCTGACATGAAATGCCTATCGACAGAGGATCTGGAGGAGCTGGTTTGTCATTGGAAGGAGTCAAAAAGCCTGCATTCCTAAGGTCTCTCTGAGAACTGCCAGACACTCTGCCGTCATAGGCCTAAGAATTGGAAATTGTGACGGCAAGGCAACACCTGGAATCCTAGGAGGCAGTGGAAGTGCGGCTCTCAAACTGGATGGAAGAAGCTTCCAAGCATAGGGTTCTTTCATGTCCCAAAGAGAACCCGCGTGGCTGAGGCTGCTAGCCTTGTGGCTGGAGAGAACTGGCATCCCCGTGGGCCTGTCGGCTCATTTCCTCTTTCTGACCCTCGAAGGAAAGTCTTCCAAAAAGCCTTTGGGACCCGCTTAGAGAGAACAGCTGCGAAGCTGATGCACAGAACATCGACATAGAGACTAGCCCTGGGTCCCAAGCATCCACCTTTCTCTGGAGGGTACGTACCCCACCCGGGGATTCAAGCAGGGAGTTTGCCTTGTACAACTTAGGCAGGAAACTGGGAGGAGATGGAGGGCCACTCTACCTGCGCTCACACCACGTGGCCCGGAGAAGTTATCACGCAGCAGAATTCAACACCCTCCCACTACACGTGTGTAGCCAAAAGAGGCGCTGGGCAGTGGGTGTTCTCAGCCCAAGAGCAGTCCTTGTTCTGGGCCGCACCTGCTCTGCGGTTCAAAGGGTCTCTGAGTCTGCTCCTTTGGAGGCATTTCAGAGCTGACGCTATCCCTGGGCTGCCGAAGCAAGGAGGCATAGCGGCCTTTCACACTGAAGGCATGGGCTTGTTTCCCATTCAGAGAGTGTATGTGGGCCCTCCCAGGCTGGAGGCGCGTTAGCTGACACCCTTTGCGCTGTGCACCTGGAAAATGCAAGTGGCTGTACCCGATGTGGGCTGCCTGGTGAAACAACTTGCAGTCACCAGCACCCTGAGTACCCTTCCTGCAGTGTGAGTCCTAGCTAGGTAAACTCGGCCTTCGGAGGCTAGAGGGGAGCAAACATGTTCAACTTGTGGGGAAAGTCTTTGGCCGATGACCAATATGCTTGTGCTTGGGCGAGGGTTAGGCAGGAACTTTCCAACACAGGGTTTTTGCCTCACCGTAAGCCGTCCCTTTGGGCTGAAGCAGGCGGCGGGTCTGTCTGTATCACAGTCTG
Organism: Balaenoptera ricei; assembly: GCF_028023285.1. Lineage (NCBI taxonomy): Eukaryota > Metazoa > Chordata > Mammalia > Artiodactyla > Balaenopteridae > Balaenoptera > Balaenoptera ricei. The sequence goes on from NW_026777703.1 coordinate 32,498, forward strand.
GGAAGGAGGGCCTCAGGTGAGTCTGCCCACTGACTGCCCTCCATCATAGCCAGCTGAGAAAATATGGCAAGGCTGATGGAACCCACTGACAGCGAAATGTTTCTCTTCAGAAGAGGAGATTTTGCTACCAAACGTCAGCAGCTCCTCAGAGTGCTGTTCTGGTGTAGACTGGGGCGAGCTCCCACGGTCCGAAGATTACGAACGGCTCTTTTCCAGTTGCTTCATCCGAGAGAGAGCCAGAAGGGCTGATCTCAACAAATAGGGCTGCACCCCGTGAGTGCTTCGGGCAGGGCAGTCCTGAGCCAGTGTGCCACCTAAGGAATGAAAGCCAAGTTTCCTAGCCACAGGAAAGCAGACCGAGGCCTGCTGTTTTCTCTAGGCGATTGACGTGAGCTTGAGGGTGAGGCCTATACTACATTGTGGAAAAGCTCGGGGTCACGGCTGTCTTTCTCCCTCTCTCGGTCCCATGCCCTGGGCTCAGCCATGGGGGAATGCTGAGGGGGAGAGACTGCCTCTCTGCCGGACTCAGAGGGCTTCCTCCCTTTCGGGCAATTCCGTTTGTGTCTTACTTCGTGGAGGAGGAATGAGGGCGCCCAGAGATATTCTGACATGAAATGCCTATCGACAGAGGATCTGGAGGAGCTGGTTTGTCAGTGGAAGGAGCCAAAAAGCCTGCATTCCTAAGGTCTCTCTGAGAACTGCCAGACACTCTGCCGTCATAGGCCTAAGATTTGGAAATTGTGACGGCAAGGCAACACCTGGAATCCTAGGAGGCAGTGGAAGTGCGGCTCTCAAACTGGATGGAAGAAGCTTCCAAGCATAGTGTTCTTTCATGTCCCAAAGAGAACCCGCGTGTCTGAGGCTGCTAGCGTTGTGGCTGGAGAGAACTGGCATCCCCGTGGGCCTGTCGGCTCATTTCCTCTTTCTGACCCTCGAAGGAAAGTCTTCCAAAAAGCCTTTGGGACCCGCTTAGAGAGAACAGCTGCGAAGCTGATGCACAGAACATCGACATAGAGACTAGCCCTGGGTCCCAAGCATCCACCTTTCTCTGGAGGGTACGTACCCCACCCGGGGATTCAAGCAGGGAGTTTGCCTTGTACAACTTAGGCAGGAAACTGGGAGGAGATGGAGGGCCACTCTACCTGCGCTCACACCACGTGGCCCGGAGAAGTTATCACGCAGCAGAATTCAACACCCTCGCACTACACGTGTGTAGCCAAAAGAGGCGCTGGGCAGTGGGTGTTCTCAGCCCAAGAGCAGTCCTTGTTCTGGGCCGCACCTGCTCTGCGGTTCAAAGGGTCTCTGAGTCTGCTCCTTTGGAGGCATTTCAGAGCTGACGCTATCCCTGGGCTGCCGAAGCAAAGAGGCATAGCGGCCTTTCACACTGAAGGCATGGGCTTGTTTCCCATTCAGAGAGTGTATGTGGCCCCTCCCAGGCTGGAGGCGCGTTAGCTGACACCCTTTGTGCTGTGCCCCTGGAAAATCCAAGTGGCTGTACCCGATGTGGGCTGCCTGGTGAAACAACTTGCAGTCACCAGCACCCTGAGTACCCTTCCTGCAGTGTGAGTCCTAGCTAGGTAAACTCGGCCTTCGGAGGCTAGAGGGGAGCAAACATGTTCAACTTGTGGGGAAAGTCTTTGACCGATGACCGATTTGCTTGTGCTTGGGCGAGGGTTAGGCAGGAACTTTCCAACACAGGGTTTTTGCCTCACCGTAAGCCGTCCCTTTGGGCTGAAGCAGGCGGCGGGTCTGTCTGTATCACAGTCTGGGAAGGAGGGCCTCAGGTGAGTCTGCCCACTGACTGCCCTCCATCATAGCCAGCTGAGAAAATATGGCAAGGCTGATGGAACCCACTGACAGCGAAATGTTTCTCTTCAGAAGAGGAGATTTTGCTACCAAACGTCAGCAGCTCCTCAGAGTGCTGTTCTGGTGTAGACTGGGGCGAGCTCCCACGGTCCGAAGATTACGAACGGCTCTTTTCCAGTTGCTTCATCCGAGAGAGAGCCAGAAGGGCTGATCTCAACAAATAGGGCTGCACCCCGTGAGTGCTTCGGGCAGGGCAGTCCTGAGCCAGTGTGCCACCTAAGGAATGAAAGCCAAGTTTCCTAGCCACAGGAAAGCAGACCGAGGCCTGCTGTTTTCTCTAGGCGATTGACGTGAGCTTGAGGGTGAGGCCTATACTACATTGTGGAAAAGCTCGGGGTCACGGCTGTCTTTCTCCCTCTCTCGGTCCCATGCCCTGGGCTCAGCCATGGGGGAATGCTGAGGGGGAGAGACTGCCTCTCTGCCGGACTCAGAGGGCTTCCTCCCTTTCGGGCAATTCCGTTTGTGTCTTACTTCGTGGAGGAGGAATGAGGGCGCCCAGAGATATTCTGACATGAAATGCCTATCGACAGAGGATCTGGAGGAGCTGGTTTGTCAGTGGAAGGAGCCAAAAAGCCTGCATTCCTAAGGTCTCTCTGAGAACTGCCAGACACTCTGCCGTCATAGGCCTAAGATTTGGAAATTGTGACGGCAAGGCAACACCTGGAATCCTAGGAGGCAGTGGAAGTGCGGCTCTCAAACTGGATGGAAGAAGCTTCCAAGCATAGTGTTCTTTCATGTCCCAAAGAGAACCCGCGTGTCTGAGGCTGCTAGCGTTGTGGCTGGAGAGAACTGGCATCCCCGTGGGCCTGTCGGCTCATTTCCTCTTTCTGACCCTCGAAGGAAAGTCTTCCAAAAAGCCTTTGGGACCCGCTTAGAGAGAACAGCTGCGAAGCTGATGCACAGAACATCGACATAGAGACTAGCCCTGGGTCCCAAGCATCCACCTTTCTCTGGAGGGTACGTACCCCACCCGGGGATTCAAGCAGGGAGTTTGCCTTGTACAACTTAGGCAGGAAACTGGGAGGAGATGGAGGGCCACTCTACCTGCGCTCACACCACGTGGCCCGGAGAAGTTATCACGCAGCAGAATTCAACACCCTCGCACTACACGTGTGTAGCCAAAAGAGGCGCTGGGCAGTGGGTGTTCTCAGCCCAAGAGCAGTCCTTGTTCTGGGCCGCACCTGCTCTGCGGTTCAAAGGGTCTCTGAGTCTGCTCCTTTGGAGGCATTTCAGAGCTGACGCTATCCCTGGGCTGCCGAAGCAAAGAGGCATAGCGGCCTTTCACACTGAAGGCATGGGCTTGTTTCCCATTCAGCGAGTGTATGTGGCCCCTCCCAGGCTGGAGGCGCGTTAGCTGACACCCTTTGCGCTGTGCCCCTGGAAAATCCAAGTGGCTGTACCCGATGTGGGCTGCCTGGTGAAACAACTTGCAGTCACCAGCACCCTGAGTACCCTTCCTGCAGTGTGAGTCCTAGCTAGGTAAACTCGGCCTTCGGAGGCTAGAGGGGAGCAAACATGTTCAACTTGTGGGGAAAGTCTTTGACCGATGACCGATTTGCTTGTGCTTGGGCGAGGGTTAGGCAGGAACTTTCCAACACAGGGTTTTTGCCTCACCGTAAGCCGTCCCTTTGGGCTGAAGCAGGCGGCGGGTCTGTCTGTATCACAGTCTGGGAAGGAGGGCCTCAGGTGAGTCTGCCCACTGACTGCCCTCCATCATAGCCAGCTGAGAAAATATGGCAAGGCTGATGGAACCCACTGACAGCGAAATGTTTCTCTTCAGAAGAGGAGATTTTGCTACCAAACGTCAGCAGCTCCTCAGAGTGCTGTTCTGGTGTAGACTGGGGCGAGCTCCCACGGTCCGAAGATTACGAACGGCTCTTTTCCAGTTGCTTCATCCGAGAGAGAGCCAGAAGGGCTGATCTCAACAAATAGGGCTGCACCCCGTGAGTGCTTCGGGCAGGGCAGTCCTGAGCCAGTGTGCCACCTAAGGAATGAAAGCCAAGTTTCCTAGCCACAGGAAAGCAGACCGAGGCCTGCTGTTTTCTCTAGGCGATTGACGTGAGCTTGAGGGTGAGGCCTATACTACATTGTGGAAAAGCTCGGGGTCACGGCTGTCTTTCTCCCTCTCTCGGTCCCATGCCCTGGGCTCAGCCATGGGGGAATGCTGAGGGGGAGAGACTGCCTCTCTGCCGGACTCAGAGGGCTTCCTCCCTTTCGGGCAATTCCGTTTGTGTCTTACTTCGTGGAGGAGGAATGAGGGCGCCCAGAGATATTCTGACATGAAATGCCTATCGACAGAGGATCTGGAGGAGCTGGTTTGTCAGTGGAAGGAGCCAAAAAGCCTGCATTCCTAAGGTCTCTCTGAGAACTGCCAGACACTCTGCCGTCATAGGCCTAAGATTTGGAAATTGTGACGGCAAGGCAACACCTGGAATCCTAGGAGGCAGTGGAAGTGCGGCTCTCAAACTGGATGGAAGAAGCTTCCAAGCATAGTGTTCTTTCATGTCCCAAAGAGAACCCGCGTGTCTGAGGCTGCTAGCGTTGTGGCTGGAGAGAACTGGCATCCCCGTGGGCCTGTCGGCTCATTTCCTCTTTCTGACCCTCGAAGGAAAGTCTTCCAAAAAGCCTTTGGGACCCGCTTAGAGAGAACAGCTGCGAAGCTGATGCACAGAACATCGACATAGAGACTAGCCCTGGGTCCCAAGCATCCACCTTTCTCTGGAGGGTACGTACCCCACCCGGGGATTCAAGCAGGGAGTTTGCCTTGTACAACTTAGGCAGGAAACTGGGAGGAGATGGAGGGCCACTCTACCTGCGCTCACACCACGTGGCCCGGAGAAGTTATCACGCAGCAGAATTCAACACCCTCGCACTACACGTGTGTAGCCAAAAGAGGCGCTGGGCAGTGGGTGTTCTCAGCCCAAGAGCAGTCCTTGTTCTGGGCCGCACCTGCTCTGCGGTTCAAAGGGTCTCTGAGTCTGCTCCTTTGGAGGCATTTCAGAGCTGACGCTATCCCTGGGCTGCCGAAGCAAAGAGGCATAGCGGCCTTTCACACTGAAGGCATGGGCTTGTTTCCCATTCAGAGAGTGTATGTGGCCCCTCCCAGGCTGGAGGCGCGTTAGCTGACACCCTTTGTGCTGTGCCCCTGGAAAATCCAAGTGGCTGTACCCGATGTGGGCTGCCTGGTGAAACAACTTGCAGTCACCAGCACCCTGAGTACCCTTCCTGCAGTGTGAGTCCTAGCTAGGTAAACTCGGCCTTCGGAGGCTAGAGGGGAGCAAACATGTTCAACTTGTGGGGAAAGTCTTTGACCGATGACCGATTTGCTTGTGCTTGGGCGAGGGTTAGGCAGGAACTTTCCAACACAGGGTTTTTGCCTCACCGTAAGCCGTCCCTTTGGGCTGAAGCAGGCGGCGGGTCTGTCTGTATCACAGTCTGGGAAGGAGGGCCTCAGGTGAGTCTGCCCACTGACTGCCCTCCATCATAGCCAGCTGAGAAAATATGGCAAGGCTGATGGAACCCACTGACAGCGAAATGTTTCTCTTCAGAAGAGGAGATTTTGCTACCAAACGTCAGCAGCTCCTCAGAGTGCTGTTCTGGTGTAGACTGGGGCGAGCTCCCACGGTCCGAAGATTACGAACGGCTCTTTTCCAGTTGCTTCATCCGAGAGAGAGCCAGAAGGGCTGATCTCAACAAATAGGGCTGCACCCCGTGAGTGCTTCGGGCAGGGCAGTCCTGAGCCAGTGTGCCACCTAAGGAATGAAAGCCAAGTTTCCTAGCCACAGGAAAGCAGACCGAGGCCTGCTGTTTTCTCTAGGCGATTGACGTGAGCTTGAGGGTGAGGCCTATACTACATTGTGGAAAAGCTCGGGGTCACGGCTGTCTTTCTCCCTCTCTCGGTCCCATGCCCTGGGCTCAGCCATGGGGGAATGCTGAGGGGGAGAGACTGCCTCTCTGCCGGACTCAGAGGGCTTCCTCCCTTTCGGGCAATTCCGTTTGTGTCTTACTTCGTGGAGGAGGAATGAGGGCGCCCAGAGATATTCTGACATGAAATGCCTATCGACAGAGGATCTGGAGGAGCTGGTTTGTCAGTGGAAGGAGCCAAAAAGCCTGCATTCCTAAGGTCTCTCTGAGAACTGCCAGACACTCTGCCGTCATAGGCCTAAGAATTGGAAATTGTGACGGCAAGGCAACACCTGGAATCCTAGGAGGCAGTGGAAGTGCGGCTCTCAAACTGGATGGAAGAAGCTTCCAAGCATAGTGTTCTTTCATGTCCCAAAGAGAACCCGCGTGTCTGAGGCTGCTAGCGTTGTGGCTGGAGAGAACTGGCATCCCCGTGGGCCTGTCGGCTCATTTCCTCTTTCTGACCCTCGAAGGAAAGTCTTCCAAAAAGCCTTTGGGACCCGCTTAGAGAGAACAGCTGCGAAGCTGATGCACAGAACATCGACATAGAGACTAGCCCTGGGTCCCAAGCATCCACCTTTCTCTGGAGGGTACGTACCCCACCCGGGGATTCAAGCAGGGAGTTTGCCTTGTACAACTTAGGCAGGAAACTGGGAGGAGATGGAGGGCCACTCTACCTGCGCTCACACCACGTGGCCCGGAGAAGTTATCACGCAGCAGAATTCAACACCCTCGCACTACACGTGTGTAGCCAAAAGAGGCGCTGGGCAGTGGGTGTTCTCAGCCCAAGAGCAGTCCTTGTTCTGGGCCGCACCTGCTCTGCGGTTCAAAGGGTCTCTGAGTCTGCTCCTTTGGAGGCATTTCAGAGCTGACGCTATCCCTGGGCTGCCGAAGCAAAGAGGCATAGCGGCCTTTCACACTGAAGGCATGGGCTTGTTTCCCATTCAGCGAGTGTATGTGGCCCCTCCCAGGCTGGAGGCGCGTTAGCTGACACCCTTTGCGCTGTGCCCCTGGAAAATCCAAGTGGCTGTACCCGATGTGGGCTGCCTGGTGAAACAACTTGCAGTCACCAGCACCCTGAGTACCCTTCCTGCAGTGTGAGTCCTAGCTAGGTAAACTCGGCCTTCGGAGGCTAGAGGGGAGCAAACATGTTCAACTTGTGGGGAAAGTCTTTGACCGATGACCGATTTGCTTGTGCTTGGGCGAGGGTTAGGCAGGAACTTTCCAACACAGGGTTTTTGCCTCACCGTAAGCCGTCCCTTTGGGCTGAAGCAGGCGGCGGGTCTGTCTGTATCACAGTCTGGGAAGGAGGGCCTCAGGTGAGTCTGCCCACTGACTGCCCTCCATCATAGCCAGCTGAGAAAATATGGCAAGGCTGATGGAACCCACTGACAGCGAAATGTTTCTCTTCAGAAGAGGAGATTTTGCTACCAAACGTCAGCAGCTCCTCAGAGTGCTGTTCTGGTGTAGACTGGGGCGAGCTCCCACGGTCCGAAGATTACGAACGGCTCTTTTCCAGTTGCTTCATCCGAGAGAGAGCCAGAAGGGCTGATCTCAACAAATAGGGCTGCACCCCGTGAGTGCTTCGGGCAGGGCAGTCCTGAGCCAGTGTGCCACCTAAGGAATGAAAGCCAAGTTTCCTAGCCACAGGAAAGCAGACCGAGGCCTGCTGTTTTCTCTAGGCGATTGACGTGAGCTTGAGGGTGAGGCCTATACTACATTGTGGAAAAGCTCGGGGTCACGGCTGTCTTTCTCCCTCTCTCGGTCCCATGCCCTGGGCTCAGCCATGGGGGAATGCTGAGGGGGAGAGACTGCCTCTCTGCCGGACTCAGAGGGCTTCCTCCCTTTCGGGCAATTCCGTTTGTGTCTTACTTCGTGGAGGAGGAATGAGGGCGCCCAGAGATATTCTGACATGAAATGCCTATCGACAGAGGATCTGGAGGAGCTGGTTTGTCAGTGGAAGGAGCCAAAAAGCCTGCATTCCTAAGGTCTCTCTGAGAACTGCCAGACACTCTGCCGTCATAGGCCTAAGATTTGGAAATTGTGACGGCAAGGCAACACCTGGAATCCTAGGAGGCAGTGGAAGTGCGGCTCTCAAACTGGATGGAAGAAGCTTCCAAGCATAGTGTTCTTTCATGTCCCAAAGAGAACCCGCGTGTCTGAGGCTGCTAGCGTTGTGGCTGGAGAGAACTGGCATCCCCGTGGGCCTGTCGGCTCATTTCCTCTTTCTGACCCTCGAAGGAAAGTCTTCCAAAAAGCCTTTGGGACCCGCTTAGAGAGAACAGCTGCGAAGCTGATGCACAGAACATCGACATAGAGACTAGCCCTGGGTCCCAAGCATCCACCTTTCTCTGGAGGGTACGTACCCCACCCGGGGATTCAAGCAGGGAGTTTGCCTTGTACAACTTAGGCAGGAAACTGGGAGGAGATGGAGGGCCACTCTACCTGCGCTCACACCACGTGGCCCGGAGAAGTTATCACGCAGCAGAATTCAACACCCTCGCACTACACGTGTGTAGCCAAAAGAGGCGCTGGGCAGTGGGTGTTCTCAGCCCAAGAGCAGTCCTTGTTCTGGGCCGCACCTGCTCTGCGGTTCAAAGGGTCTCTGAGTCTGCTCCTTTGGAGGCATTTCAGAGCTGACGCTATCCCTGGGCTGCCGAAGCAAAGAGGCATAGCGGCCTTTCACACTGAAGGCATGGGCTTGTTTCCCATTCAGAGAGTGTATGTGGCCCCTCCCAGGCTGGAGGCGCGTTAGCTGACACCCTTTGTGCTGTGCCCCTGGAAAATCCAAGTGGCTGTACCCGATGTGGGCTGCCTGGTGAAACAACTTGCAGTCACCAGCACCCTGAGTACCCTTCCTGCAGTGTGAGTCCTAGCTAGGTAAACTCGGCCTTCGGAGGCTAGAGGGGAGCAAACATGTTCAACTTGTGGGGAAAGTCTTTGACCGATGACCGATTTGCTTGTGCTTGGGCGAGGGTTAGGCAGGAACTTTCCAACACAGGGTTTTTGCCTCACCGTAAGCCGTCCCTTTGGGCTGAAGCAGGCGGCGGGTCTGTCTGTATCACAGTCTGGGAAGGAGGGCCTCAGGTGAGTCTGCCCACTGACTGCCCTCCATCATAGCCAGCTGAGAAAATATGGCAAGGCTGATGGAACCCACTGACAGCGAAATGTTTCTCTTCAGAAGAGGAGATTTTGCTACCAAACGTCAGCAGCTCCTCAGAGTGCTGTTCTGGTGTAGACTGGGGCGAGCTCCCACGGTCCGAAGATTACGAACGGCTCTTTTCCAGTTGCTTCATCCGAGAGAGAGCCAGAAGGGCTGATCTCAACAAATAGGGCTGCACCCCGTGAGTGCTTCGGGCAGGGCAGTCCTGAGCCAGTGTGCCACCTAAGGAATGAAAGCCAAGTTTCCTAGCCACAGGAAAGCAGACCGAGGCCTGCTGTTTTCTCTAGGCGATTGACGTGAGCTTGAGGGTGAGGCCTATACTACATTGTGGAAAAGCTCGGGGTCACGGCTGTCTTTCTCCCTCTCTCGGTCCCATGCCCTGGGCTCAGCCATGGGGGAATGCTGAGGGGGAGAGACTGCCTCTCTGCCGGACTCAGAGGGCTTCCTCCCTTTCGGGCAATTCCGTTTGTGTCTTACTTCGTGGAGAAGGAATGAGGGCGCCCAGAGATATTCTGACATGAAATGCCTATCGACAGAGGATCTGGAGGAGCTGGTTTGTCAGTGGAAGGAGCCAAAAAGCCTGCATTCCTAAGGTCTCTCTGAGAACTGCCAGACACTCTGCCGTCATAGGCCTAAGAATTGGAAATTGTGACGGCAAGGCAACACCTGGAATCCTAGGAGGCAGTGGAAGTGCGGCTCTCAAACTGGATGGAAGAAGCTTCCAAGCATAGTGTTCTTTCATGTCCCAAAGAGAACCCGCGTGTCTGAGGCTGCTAGCGTTGTGGCTGGAGAGAACTGGCATCCCCGTGGGCCTGTCGGCTCATTTCCTCTTTCTGACCCTCGAAGGAAAGTCTTCCAAAAAGCCTTTGGGACCCGCTTAGAGAGAACAGCTGCGAAGCTGATGCACAGAACATCGACATAGAGACTAGCCCTGGGTCCCAAGCATCCACCTTTCTCTGGAGGGTACGTACCCCACCCGGGGATTCAAGCAGGGAGTTTGCCTTGTACAACTTAGGCAGGAAACTGGGAGGAGATGGAGGGCCACTCTACCTGCGCTCACACCACGTGGCCCGGAGAAGTTATCACGCAGCAGAATTCAACACCCTCCCACTACACGTGTGTAGCCAAAAGAGGCGCTGGGCAGTGGGTGTTCTCAGCCCAAGAGCAGTCCTTGTTCTGGGCCGCACCTGCTCTGCGGTTCAAAGGGTCTCTGAGTCTGCTCCTTTGGAGGCATTTCAGAGCTGACGCTATCCCTGGGCTGCCGAAGCAAAGAGGCATAGCGGCCTTTCACACTGAAGGCATGGGCTTGTTTCCCATTCAGAGAGTGTATGTGGCCCCTCCCAGGCTGGAGGCGCGTTAGCTGACACCCTTTGCGCTGTGCCCCTGGAAAATCCAAGTGGCTGTACCCGATGTGGGCTGCCTGGTGAAACAACTTGCAGTCACCAGCACCCTGAGTACCCTTCCTGCAGTGTGAGTCCTAGCTAGGTAAACTCGGCCTTCGGAGGCTAGAGGGGAGCAAACATGTTCAACTTGTGGGGAAAGTCTTTGACCGATGACCGATTTGCTTGTGCTTGGGCGAGGGTTAGGCAGGAACTTTCCAACACAGGGTTTTTGCCTCACCGTAAGCCGTCCCTTTGGGCTGAAGCAGGCGGCGGGTCTGTCTGTATCACAGTCTGGGAAGGAGGGCCTCAGGTGAGTCTGCCCACTGACTGCCCTCCATCATAGCCAGCTGAGAAAATATGGCAAGGCTGATGGAACCCACTGACAGCGAAATGTTTCTCTTCAGAAGAGGAGATTTTGCTACCAAACGTCAGCAGCTCCTCAGAGTGCTGTTCTGGTGTAGACTGGGGCGAGCTCCCACGGTCCGAAGATTACGAACGGCTCTTTTCCAGTTGCTTCAACCGAGAGAGAGCCAGAAGGGCTGATCTCAACAAATAGGGCTGCACCCCGTGAGTGCTTCGGGCAGGGCAGTCCTGAGCCAGTGTGCCACCTAAGGAATGAAAGCCAAGTTTCCTAGCCACAGGAAAGCAGACCGAGGCCTGCTGTTTTCTCTAGGCGATTGACGTGAGCTTGAGGGTGAGGCCTATACTACATTGTGGAAAAGCTCGGGGTCACGGCTGTCTTTCTCCCTCTCTCGGTCCCATGCCCTGGGCTCAGCCATGGGGGAATGCTGAGGGGGAGAGACTGCCTCTCTGCCGGACTCAGAGGGCTTCCTCCCTTTCGGGCAATTCCGTTTGTGTCTTACTTCGTGGAGGAGGAATGAGGGCGCCCAGAGATATTCTGACATGAAATGCCTATCGACAGAGGATCTGGAGGAGCTGGTTTGTCAGTGGAAGGAGCCAAAAAGCCTGCATTCCTAAGGTCTCTCTGAGAACTGCCAGACACTCTGCCGTCATAGGCCTAAGATTTGGAAATTGTGACGGCAAGGCAACACCTGGAATCCTAGGAGGCAGTGGAAGTGCGGCTCTCAAACTGGATGGAAGAAGCTTCCAAGCATAGTGTTCTTTCATGTCCCAAAGAGAACCCGCGTGTCTGAGGCTGCTAGCGTTGTGGCTGGAGAGAACTGGCATCCCCGTGGGCCTGTCGGCTCATTTCCTCTTTCTGACCCTCGAAGGAAAGTCTTCCAAAAAGCCTTTGGGACCCGCTTAGAGAGAACAGCTGCGAAGCTGATGCACAGAACATCGACATAGAGACTAGCCCTGGGTCCCAAGCATCCACCTTTCTCTGGAGGGTACGTACCCCACCCGGGGATTCAAGCAGGGAGTTTGCCTTGTACAACTTAGGCAGGAAACTGGGAGGAGATGGAGGGCCACTCTACCTGCGCTCACACCACGTGGCCCGGAGAAGTTATCACGCAGCAGAATTCAACACCCTCCCACTACACGTGTGTAGCCAAAAGAGGCGCTGGGCAGTGGGTGTTCTCAGCCCAAGAGCAGTCCTTGTTCTGGGCCGCACCTGCTCTGCGGTTCAAAGGGTCTCTGAGTCTGCTCCTTTGGAGGCATTTCAGAGCTGACGCTATCCCTGGGCTGCCGAAGCAAAGAGGCATAGCGGCCTTTCACACTGAAGGCATGGGCTTGTTTCCCATTCAGCGAGTGTATGTGGCCCCTCCCAGGCTGGAGGCGCGTTAGCTGACACCCTTTGCGCTGTGCCCCTGGAAAATCCAAGTGGCTGTACCCGATGTGGGCTGCCTGGTGAAACAACTTGCAGTCACCAGCACCCTGAGTACCCTTCCTGCAGTGTGAGTCCTAGCTAGGTAAACTCGGCCTTCGGAGGCTAGAGGGGAGCAAACATGTTCAACTTGTGGGGAAAGTCTTTGACCGATGACCGATTTGCTTGTGCTTGGGCGAGGGTTAGGCAGGAACTTTCCAACACAGGGTTTTTGCCTCACCGTAAGCCGTCCCTTTGGGCTGAAGCAGGCGGCGGGTCTGTCTGTATCACAGTCTGGGAAGGAGGGCCTCAGGTGAGTCTGCCCACTGACTGCCCTCCATCATAGCCAGCTGAGAAAATATGGCAAGGCTGATGGAACCCACTGACAGCGAAATGTTTCTCTTCAGAAGAGGAGATTTTGCTACCAAACGTCAGCAGCTCCTCAGAGTGCTGTTCTGGTGTAGACTGGGGCGAGCTCCCACGGTCCGAAGATTACGAACGGCTCTTTTCCAGTTGCTTCATCCGAGAGAGAGCCAGAAGGGCTGATCTCAACAAATAGGGCTGCACCCCGTGAGTGCTTCGGGCAGGGCAGTCCTGAGCCACTGTGCCACCTAAGGAATGAAAGCCAAGTTTCCTAGCCACAGGAAAGCAGACCGAGGCCTGCTGTTTTCTCTAGGCGATTGACGTGAGCTTGAGGGTGAGGCCTATACTACATTGTGGAAAAGCTCGGGGTCACGGCTGTCTTTCTCCCTCTCTCGGTCCCATGCCCTGGGCTCAGCCATGGGGGAATGCTGAGGGGGAGAGACTGCCTCTCTGCCGGACTCAGAGGGCTTCCTCCCTTTCGGGCAATTCCGTTTGTGTCTTACTTCGTGGAGGAGGAATGAGGGCGCCCAGAGATATTCTGACATGAAATGCCTATCGACAGAGGATCTGGAGGAGCTGGTTTGTCAGTGGAAGGAGCCAAAAAGCCTGCATTCCTAAGGTCTCTCTGAGAACTGCCAGACACTCTGCCGTCATAGGCCTAAGAATTGGAAATTGTGACGGCAAGGCAACACCTGGAATCCTAGGAGGCAGTGGAAGTGCGGCTCTCAAACTGGATGGAAGAAGCTTCCAAGCATAGTGTTCTTTCATGTCCCAAAGAGAACCCGCGTGTCTGAGGCTGCTAGCGTTGTGGCTGGAGAGAACTGGCATCCCCGTGGGCCTGTCGGCTCATTTCCTCTTTCTGACCCTCGAAGGAAAGTCTTCCAAAAAGCCTTTGGGACCCGCTTAGAGAGAACAGCTGCGAAGCTGATGCACAGAACATCGACATAGAGACTAGCCCTGGGTCCCAAGCATCCACCTTTCTCTGGAGGGTACGTACCCCACCCGGGGATTCAAGCAGGGAGTTTGCCTTGTACAACTTAGGCAGGAAACTGGGAGGAGATGGAGGGCCACTCTACCTGCGCTCACACCACGTGGCCCGGAGAAGTTATCACGCAGCAGAATTCAACACCCTCCCACTACACGTGTGTAGCCAAAAGAGGCGCTGGGCAGTGGGTGTTCTCAGCCCAAGAGCAGTCCTTGTTCTGGGCCGCACCTGCTCTGCGGTTCAAAGGGTCTCTGAGTCTGCTCCTTTGGAGGCATTTCAGAGCTGACGCTATCCCTGGGCTGCCGAAGCAAAGAGGCATAGCGGCCTTTCACACTGAAGGCATGGGCTTGTTTCCCATTCAGAGAGTGTATGTGGCCCCTCCCAGGCTGGAGGCGCGTTAGCTGACACCCTTTGCGCTGTGCCCCTGGAAAATCCAAGTGGCTGTACCCGATGTGGGCTGCCTGGTGAAACAACTTGCAGTCACCAGCACCCTGAGTACCCTTCCTGCAGTGTGAGTCCTAGCTAGGTAAACTCGGCCTTCGGAGGCTAGAGGGGAGCAAACATGTTCAACTTGTGGGGAAAGTCTTTGACCGATGACCGATTTGCTTGTGCTTGGGCGAGGGTTAGGCAGGAACTTTCCAACACAGGGTTTTTGCCTCACCGTAAGCCGTCCCTTTGGGCTGAAGCAGGCGGCGGGTCTGTCTGTATCACAGTCTGGGAAGGAGGGCCTCAGGTGAGTCTGCCCACTGACTGCCCTCCATCATAGCCAGCTGAGAAAATATGGCAAGGCTGATGGAACCCACTGACAGCGAAATGTTTCTCTTCAGAAGAGGAGATTTTGCTACCAAACGTCAGCAGCTCCTCAGAGTGCTGTTCTGGTGTAGACTGGGGCGAGCTCCCACGGTCCGAAGATTACGAACGGCTCTTTTCCAGTTGCTTCAACCGAGAGAGAGCCAGAAGGGCTGATCTCAACAAATAGGGCTGCACCCCGTGAGTGCTTCGGGCAGGGCAGTCCTGAGCCAGTGTGCCACCTAAGGAATGAAAGCCAAGTTTCCTAGCCACAGGAAAGCAGACCGAGGCCTGCTGTTTTCTCTAGGCGATTGACGTGAGCTTGAGGGTGAGGCCTATACTACATTGTGGAAAAGCTCGGGGTCACGGCTGTCTTTCTCCCTCTCTCGGTCCCATGCCCTGGGCTCAGCCATGGGGGAATGCTGAGGGGGAGAGACTGCCTCTCTGCCGGACTCAGAGGGCTTCCTCCCTTTCGGGCAATTCCGTTTGTGTCTTACTTCGTGGAGGAGGAATGAGGGCGCCCAGAGATATTCTGACATGAAATGCCTATCGACAGAGGATCTGGAGGAGCTGGTTTGTCAGTGGAAGGAGCCAAAAAGCCTGCATTCCTAAGGTCTCTCTGAGAACTGCCAGACACTCTGCCGTCATAGGCCTAAGATTTGGAAATTGTGACGGCAAGGCAACACCTGGAATCCTAGGAGGCAGTGGAAGTGCGGCTCTCAAACTGGATGGAAGAAGCTTCCAAGCATAGTGTTCTTTCATGTCCCAAAGAGAACCCGCGTGTCTGAGGCTGCTAGCGTTGTGGCTGGAGAGAACTGGCATCCCCGTGGGCCTGTCGGCTCATTTCCTCTTTCTGACCCTCGAAGGAAAGTCTTCCAAAAAGCCTTTGGGACCCGCTTAGAGAGAACAGCTGCGAAGCTGATGCACAGAACATCGACATAGAGACTAGCCCTGGGTCCCAAGCATCCACCTTTCTCTGGAGGGTACGTACCCCACCCGGGGATTCAAGCAGGGAGTTTGCCTTGTACAACTTAGGCAGGAAACTGGGAGGAGATGGAGGGCCACTCTACCTGCGCTCACACCACGTGGCCCGGAGAAGTTATCACGCAGCAGAATTCAACACCCTCCCACTACACGTGTGTAGCCAAAAGAGGCGCTGGGCAGTGGGTGTTCTCAGCCCAAGAGCAGTCCTTGTTCTGGGCCGCACCTGCTCTGCGGTTCAAAGGGTCTCTGAGTCTGCTCCTTTGGAGGCATTTCAGAGCTGACGCTATCCCTGGGCTGCCGAAGCAAAGAGGCATAGCGGCCTTTCACACTGAAGGCATGGGCTTGTTTCCCATTCAGCGAGTGTATGTGGCCCCTCCCAGGCTGGAGGCGCGTTAGCTGACACCCTTTGTGCTGTGCCCCTGGAAAATCCAAGTGGCTGTACCCGATGTGGGCTGCCTGGTGAAACAACTTGCAGTCACCAGCACCCTGAGTACCCTTCCTGCAGTGTGAGTCCTAGCTAGGTAAACTCGGCCTTCGGAGGCTAGAGGGGAGCAAACATGTTCAACTTGTGGGGAAAGTCTTTGACCGATGACCGATTTGCTTGTGCTTGGGCGAGGGTTAGGCAGGAACTTTCCAACACAGGGTTTTTGCCTCACCGTAAGCCGTCCCTTTGGGCTGAAGCAGGCGGCGGGTCTGTCTGTATCACAGTCTGGGAAGGAGGGCCTCAGGTGAGTCTGCCCACTGACTGCCCTCCATCATAGCCAGCTGAGAAAATATGGCAAGGCTGATGGAACCCACTGACAGCGAAATGTTTCTCTTCAGAAGAGGAGATTTTGCTACCAAACGTCAGCAGCTCCTCAGAGTGCTGTTCTGGTGTAGACTGGGGCGAGCTCCCACGGTCCGAAGATTACGAACGGCTCTTTTCCAGTTGCTTCATCCGAGAGAGAGCCAGAAGGGCTGATCTCAACAAATAGGGCTGCACCCCGTGAGTGCTTCGGGCAGGGCAGTCCTGAGCCAGTGTGCCACCTAAGGAATGAAAGCCAAGTTTCCTAGCCACAGGAAAGCAGACCGAGGCCTGCTGTTTTCTCTAGGCGATTGACGTGAGCTTGAGGGTGAGGCCTATACTACATTGTGGAAAAGCTCGGGGTCACGGCTGTCTTTCTCCCTCTCTCGGTCCCATGCCCTGGGCTCAGCCATGGGGGAGTGCTGAGGGGGAGAGACTGCCTCTCTGCCGGACTCAGAGGGCTTCCTCCCTTTCGGGCAATTCCGTTTGTGTCTTACTTCGTGGAGGAGGAATGAGGGCGCCCAGAGATATTCTGACATGAAATGCCTATCGACAGAGGATCTGGAGGAGCTGGTTTGTCAGTGGAAGGAGCCAAAAAGCCTGCATTCCTAAGGTCTCTCTGAGAACTGCCAGACACTCTGCCGTCATAGGCCTAAGAATTGGAAATTGTGACGGCAAGGCAACACCTGGAATCCTAGGAGGCAGTGGAAGTGCGGCTCTCAAACTGGATGGAAGAAGCTTCCAAGCATAGTGTTCTTTCATGTCCCAAAGAGAACCCGCGTGTCTGAGGCTGCTAGCGTTGTGGCTGGAGAGAACTGGCATCCCCGTGGGCCTGTCGGCTCATTTCCTCTTTCTGACCCTCGAAGGAAAGTCTTCCAAAAAGCCTTTGGGACCCGCTTAGAGAGAACAGCTGCGAAGCTGATGCACAGAACATCGACATAGAGACTAGCCCTGGGTCCCAAGCATCCACCTTTCTCTGGAGGGTACGTACCCCACCCGGGGATTCAAGCAGGGAGTTTGCCTTGTACAACTTAGGCAGGAAACTGGGAGGAGATGGAGGGCCACTCTACCTGCGCTCACACCACGTGGCCCGGAGAAGTTATCACGCAGCAGAATTCAACACCCTCCCACTACACGTGTGTAGCCAAAAGAGGCGCTGGGCAGTGGGTGTTCTCAGCCCAAGAGCAGTCCTTGTTCTGGGCCGCACCTGCTCTGCGGTTCAAAGGGTCTCTGAGTCTGCTCCTTTGGAGGCATTTCAGAGCTGACGCTATCCCTGGGCTGCCGAAGCAAAGAGGCATAGCGGCCTTTCACACTGAAGGCATGGGCTTGTTTCCCATTCAGAGAGTGTATGTGGCCCCTCCCAGGCTGGAGGCGCGTTAGCTGACACCCTTTGCGCTGTGCCCCTGGAAAATCCAAGTGGCTGTACCCGATGTGGGCTGCCTGGTGAAACAACTTGCAGTCACCAGCACCCTGAGTACCCTTCCTGCAGTGTGAGTCCTAGCTAGGTAAACTCGGCCTTCGGAGGCTAGAGGGGAGCAAACATGTTCAACTTGTGGGGAAAGTCTTTGACCGATGACCGATTTGCTTGTGCTTGGGCGAGGGTTAGGCAGGAACTTTCCAACACAGGGTTTTTGCCTCACCGTAAGCCGTCCCTTTGGGCTGAAGCAGGCGGCGGGTCTGTCTGTATCACAGTCTGGGAAGGAGGGCCTCAGGTGAGTCTGCCCACTGACTGCCCTCCATCATAGCCAGCTGAGAAAATATGGCAAGGCTGATGGAACCCACTGACAGCGAAATGTTTCTCTTCAGAAGAGGAGATTTTGCTACCAAACGTCAGCAGCTCCTCAGAGTGCTGTTCTGGTGTAGACTGGGGCGAGCTCCCACGGTCCGAAGATTACGAACGGCTCTTTTCCAGTTGCTTCATCCGAGAGAGAGCCAGAAGGGCTGATCTCAACAAATAGGGCTGCACCCCGTGAGTGCTTCGGGCAGGGCAGTCCTGAGCCAGTGTGCCACCTAAGGAATGAAAGCCAAGTTTCCTAGCCACAGGAAAGCAGACCGAGGCCTGCTGTTTTCTCTAGGCGATTGACGTGAGCTTGAGGGTGAGGCCTATACTACATTGTGGAAAAGCTCGGGGTCACGGCTGTCTTTCTCCCTCTCTCGGTCCCATGCCCTGGGCTCAGCCATGGGGGAGTGCTGAGGGGGAGAGACTGCCTCTCTGCCGGACTCAGAGGGCTTCCTCCCTTTCGGGCAATTCCGTTTGTGTCTTACTTCGTGGAGGAGGAATGAGGGCGCCCAGAGATATTCTGACATGAAATGCCTATCGACAGAGGATCTGGAGGAGCTGGTTTGTCAGTGGAAGGAGCCAAAAAGCCTGCATTCCTAAGGTCTCTCTGAGAACTGCCAGACACTCTGCCGTCATAGGCCTAAGAATTGGAAATTGTGACGGCAAGGCAACACCTGGAATCCTAGGAGGCAGTGGAAGTGCGGCTCTCAAACTGGATGGAAGAAGCTTCCAAGCATAGTGTTCTTTCATGTCCCAAAGAGAACCCGCGTGTCTGAGGCTGCTAGCGTTGTGGCTGGAGAGAACTGGCATCCCCGTGGGCCTGTCGGCTCATTTCCTCTTTCTGACCCTCGAAGGAAAGTCTTCCAAAAAGCCTTTGGGACCCGCTTAGAGAGAACAGCTGCGAAGCTGATGCACAGAACATCGACATAGAGACTAGCCCTGGGTCCCAAGCATCCACCTTTCTCTGGAGGGTACGTACCCCACCCGGGGATTCAAGCAGGGAGTTTGCCTTGTACAACTTAGGCAGGAAACTGGGAGGAGATGGAGGGCCACTCTACCTGCGCTCACACCACGTGGCCCGGAGAAGTTATCACGCAGCAGAATTCAACACCCTCGCACTACACGTGTGTAGCCAAAAGAGGCGCTGGGCAGTGGGTGTTCTCAGCCCAAGAGCAGTCCTTGTTCTGGGCCGCACCTGCTCTGCGGTTCAAAGGGTCTCTGAGTCTGCTCCTTTGGAGGCATTTCAGAGCTGACGCTATCCCTGGGCTGCCGAAGCAAAGAGGCATAGCGGCCTTTCACACTGAAGGCATGGGCTTGTTTCCCATTCAGCGAGTGTATGTGGCCCCTCCCAGGCTGGAGGCGCGTTAGCTGACACCCTTTGCGCTGTGCCCCTGGAAAATCCAAGTGGCTGTACCCGATGTGGGCTGCCTGGTGAAACAACTTGCAGTCACCAGCACCCTGAGTACCCTTCCTGCAGTGTGAGTCCTAGCTAGGTAAACTCGGCCTTCGGAGGCTAGAGGGGAGCAAACATGTTCAACTTGTGGGGAAAGTCTTTGACCGATGACCGATTTGCTTGTGCTTGGGCGAGGGTTAGGCAGGAACTTTCCAACACAGGGTTTTTGCCTCACCGTAAGCCGTCCCTTTGGGCTGAAGCAGGCGGCGGGTCTGTCTGTATCACAGTCTGGGAAGGAGGGCCTCAGGTGAGTCTGCCCACTGACTGCCCTCCATCATAGCCAGCTGAGAAAATATGGCAAGGCTGATGGAACCCACTGACAGCGAAATGTTTCTCTTCAGAAGAGGAGATTTTGCTACCAAACGTCAGCAGCTCCTCAGAGTGCTGTTCTGGTGTAGACTGGGGCGAGCTCCCACGGTCCGAAGATTACGAACGGCTCTTTTCCAGTTGCTTCATCCGAGAGAGAGCCAGAAGGGCTGATCTCAACAAATAGGGCTGCACCCCGTGAGTGCTTCGGGCAGGGCAGTCCTGAGCCAGTGTGCCACCTAAGGAATGAAAGCCAAGTTTCCTAGCCACAGGAAAGCAGACCGAGGCCTGCTGTTTTCTCTAGGCGATTGACGTGAGCTTGAGGGTGAGGCCTATACTACATTGTGGAAAAGCTCGGGGTCACGGCTGTCTTTCTCCCTCTCTCGGTCCCATGCCCTGGGCTCAGCCATGGGGGAGTGCTGAGGGGGAGAGACTGCCTCTCTGCCGGACTCAGAGGGCTTCCTCCCTTTCGGGCAATTCCGTTTGTGTCTTACTTCGTGGAGGAGGAATGAGGGCGCCCAGAGATATTCTGACATGAAATGCCTATCGACAGAGGATCTGGAGGAGCTGGTTTGTCAGTGGAAGGAGCCAAAAAGCCTGCATTCCTAAGGTCTCTCTGAGAACTGCCAGACACTCTGCCGTCATAGGCCTAAGAATTGGAAATTGTGACGGCAAGGCAACACCTGGAATCCTAGGAGGCAGTGGAAGTGCGGCTCTCAAACTGGATGGAAGAAGCTTCCAAGCATAGTGTTCTTTCATGTCCCAAAGAGAACCCGCGTGTCTGAGGCTGCTAGCGTTGTGGCTGGAGAGAACTGGCATCCCCGTGGGCCTGTCGGCTCATTTCCTCTTTCTGACCCTCGAAGGAAAGTCTTCCAAAAAGCCTTTGGGACCCGCTTAGAGAGAACAGCTGCGAAGCTGATGCACAGAACATCGACATAGAGACTAGCCCTGGGTCCCAAGCATCCACCTTTCTCTGGAGGGTACGTACCCCACCCGGGGATTCAAGCAGGGAGTTTGCCTTGTACAACTTAGGCAGGAAACTGGGAGGAGATGGAGGGCCACTCTACCTGCGCTCACACCACGTGGCCCGGAGAAGTTATCACGCAGCAGAATTCAACACCCTCGCACTACACGTGTGTAGCCAAAAGAGGCGCTGGGCAGTGGGTGTTCTCAGCCCAAGAGCAGTCCTTGTTCTGGGCCGCACCTGCTCTGCGGTTCAAAGGGTCTCTGAGTCTGCTCCTTTGGAGGCATTTCAGAGCTGACGCTATCCCTGGGCTGCCGAAGCAAAGAGGCATAGCGGCCTTTCACACTGAAGGCATGGGCTTGTTTCCCATTCAGCGAGTGTATGTGGGCCCTCCCAGGCTGGAGGCGCGTTAGCTGACACCCTTTGCGCTGTGCCCCTGGAAAATCCAAGTGGCTGTACCCGATGTGGGCTGCCTGGTGAAACAACTTGCAGTCACCAGCACCCTGAGTACCCTTCCTGCAGTGTGAGTCCTAGCTAGGTAAACTCGGCCTTCGGAGGCTAGAGGGGAGCAAACATGTTCAACTTGTGGGGAAAGTCTTTGACCGATGACCGATTTGCTTGTGCTTGGGCGAGGGTTAGGCAGGAACTTTCCAACACAGGGTTTTTGCCTCACCGTAAGCCGTCCCTTTGGGCTGAAGCAGGCGGCGGGTCTGTCTGTATCACAGTCTGGGAAGGAGGGCCTCAGGTGAGTCTGCCCACTGACTGCCCTCCATCATAGCCAGCTGAGAAAATATGGCAAGGCTGATGGAACCCACTGACAGCGAAATGTTTCTCTTCAGAAGAGGAGATTTTGCTACCAAACGTCAGCAGCTCCTCAGAGTGCTGTTCTGGTGTAGACTGGGGCGAGCTCCCACGGTCCGAAGATTACGAACGGCTCTTTTCCAGTTGCTTCATCCGAGAGAGAGCCAGAAGGGCTGATCTCAACAAATAGGGCTGCACCCCGTGAGTGCTTCGGGCAGGGCAGTCCTGAGCCAGTGTGCCACCTAAGGAATGAAAGCCAAGTTTCCTAGCCACAGGAAAGCAGACCGAGGCCTGCTGTTTTCTCTAGGCGATTGACGTGAGCTTGAGGGTGAGGCCTATACTACATTGTGGAAAAGCTCGGGGTCACGGCTGTCTTTCTCCCTCTCTCGGTCCCATGCCCTGGGCTCAGCCATGGGGGAGTGCTGAGGGGGAGAGACTGCCTCTCTGCCGGACTCAGAGGGCTTCCTCCCTTTCGGGCAATTCCGTTTGTGTCTTACTTCGTGGAGGAGGAATGAGGGCGCCCAGAGATATTCTGACATGAAATGCCTATCGACAGAGGATCTGGAGGAGCTGGTTTGTCAGTGGAAGGAGCCAAAAAGCCTGCATTCCTAAGGTCTCTCTGAGAACTGCCAGACACTCTGCCGTCATAGGCCTAAGAATTGGAAATTGTGACGGCAAGGCAACACCTGGAATCCTAGGAGGCAGTGGAAGTGCGGCTCTCAAACTGGATGGAAGAAGCTTCCAAGCATAGTGTTCTTTCATGTCCCAAAGAGAACCCGCGTGTCTGAGGCTGCTAGCGTTGTGGCTGGAGAGAACTGGCATCCCCGTGGGCCTGTCGGCTCATTTCCTCTTTCTGACCCTCGAAGGAAAGTCTTCCAAAAAGCCTTTGGGACCCGCTTAGAGAGAACAGCTGCGAAGCTGATGCACAGAACATCGACATAGAGACTAGCCCTGGGTCCCAAGCATCCACCTTTCTCTGGAGGGTACGTACCCCACCCGGGGATTCAAGCAGGGAGTTTGCCTTGTACAACTTAGGCAGGAAACTGGGAGGAGATGGAGGGCCACTCTACCTGCGCTCACACCACGTGGCCCGGAGAAGTTATCACGCAGCAGAATTCAACACCCTCCCACTACACGTGTGTAGCCAAAAGAGGCGCTGGGCAGTGGGTGTTCTCAGCCCAAGAGCAGTCCTTGTTCTGGGCCGCACCTGCTCTGCGGTTCAAAGGGTCTCTGAGTCTGCTCCTTTGGAGGCATTTCAGAGCTGACGCTATCCCTGGGCTGCCGAAGCAAAGAGGCATAGCGGCCTTTCACACTGAAGGCATGGGCTTGTTTCCCATTCAGCGAGTGTATGTGGCCCCTCCCAGGCTGGAGGCGCGTTAGCTGACACCCTTTGCGCTGTGCCCCTGGAAAATCCAAGTGGCTGTACCCGATGTGGGCTGCCTGGTGAAACAACTTGCAGTCACCAGCACCCTGAGTACCCTTCCTGCAGTGTGAGTCCTAGCTAGGTAAACTCGGCCTTCGGAGGCTAGAGGGGAGCAAACATGTTCAACTTGTGGGGAAAGTCTTTGGCCGATGACCGATTTGCTTGTGCTTGGGCGAGGGTTAGGCAGGAACTTTCCAACACAGGGTTTTTGCCTCACCGTAAGCCGTCCCTTTGGGCTGAAGCAGGCGGCGGGTCTGTCTGTATCACAGTCTGGGAAGGAGGGCCTCAGGTGAGTCTGCCCACTGACTGCCCTCCATCATAGCCAGCTGAGAAAATATGGCAAGGCTGATGGAACCCACTGACAGCGAAATGTTTCTCTTCAGAAGAGGAGATTTTGCTACCAAACGTCAGCAGCTCCTCAGAGTGCTGTTCTGGTGTAGACTGGGGCGAGCTCCCACGGTCCGAAGATTACGAACGGCTCTTTTCCAGTTGCTTCATCCGAGAGAGAGCCAGAAGGGCTGATCTCAACAAATAGGGCTGCACCCCGTGAGTGCTTCGGGCAGGGCAGTCCTGAGCCAGTGTGCCACCTAAGGAATGAAAGCCAAGTTTCCTAGCCACAGGAAAGCAGACCGAGGCCTGCTGTTTTCTCTAGGCGATTGACGTGAGCTTGAGGGTGAGGCCTATACTACATTGTGGAAAAGCTCGGGGTCACGGCTGTCTTTCTCCCTCTCTCGGTCCCATGCCCTGGGCTCAGCCATGGGGGAGTGCTGAGGGGGAGAGACTGCCTCTCTGCCGGACTCAGAGGGCTTCCTCCCTTTCGGGCAATTCCGTTTGTGTCTTACTTCGTGGAGGAGGAATGAGGGCGCCCAGAGATATTCTGACATGAAATGCCTATCGACAGAGGATCTGGAGGAGCTGGTTTGTCAGTGGAAGGAGCCAAAAAGCCTGCATTCCTAAGGTCTCTCTGAGAACTGCCAGACACTCTGCCGTCATAGGCCTAAGAATTGGAAATTGTGACGGCAAGGCAACACCTGGAATCCTAGGAGGCAGTGGAAGTGCGGCTCTCAAACTGGATGGAAGAAGCTTCCAAGCATAGTGTTCTTTCATGTCCCAAAGAGAACCCGCGTGTCTGAGGCTGCTAGCGTTGTGGCTGGAGAGAACTGGCATCCCCGTGGGCCTGTCGGCTCATTTCCTCTTTCTGACCCTCGAAGGAAAGTCTTCCAAAAAGCCTTTGGGACCCGCTTAGAGAGAACAGCTGCGAAGCTGATGCACAGAACATCGACATAGAGACTAGCCCTGGGTCCCAAGCATCCACCTTTCTCTGGAGGGTACGTACCCCACCCGGGGATTCAAGCAGGGAGTTTGCCTTGTACAACTTAGGCAGGAAACTGGGAGGAGATGGAGGGCCACTCTACCTGCGCTCACACCACGTGGCCCGGAGAAGTTATCACGCAGCAGAATTCAACACCCTCGCACTACACGGGTGTAGCCAAAAGAGGCGCTGGGCAGTGGGTGTTCTCAGCCCAAGAGCAGTCCTTGTTCTGGGCCGCACCTGCTCTGCGGTTCAAAGGGTCTCTGAGTCTGCTCCTTTGGAGGCATTTCAGAGCTGACGCTATCCCTGGGCTGCCGAAGCAAGGAGGCATAGCGGCCTTTCACACTGAAGGCATGGGCTTGTTTCCCATTCAGAGAGTGTATGTGGGCCCTCCCAGGCTGGAGGCGCGTTAGCTGACACCCTTTGCGCTGTGCACCTGGAAAATGCAAGTGGCTGTACCCGATGTGGGCTGCCTGGTGAAACAACTTGCAGTCACCAGCACCCTGAGTACCCTTCCTGCAGTGTGAGTCCTAGCTAGGTAAACTCGGCCTTCGGAGGCTAGAGGGGAGCAAACATGTTCAACTTGTGGGGAAAGTCTTTGGCCGATGACCAATATGCTTGTGCTTGGGCGAGGGTTAGGCAGGAACTTTCCAACACAGGGTTTTTGCCTCACCGTAAGCCGTCCCTTTGGGCTGAAGCAGGCGGCGGGTCTGTCTGTATCACAGTCTGGGAAGGAGGGCCTCAGGTGAGTCTGCCCACTGACTGCCCTCCATCATAGCCAGCTGAGAAAATATGGCAAGGCTGATGGAACCCACTGACAGCGAAATGTTTCTCTTCAGAAGAGGAGATTTTGCTACCAAACGTCAGCAGCTCCTCAGAGTGCTGTTCTGGTGTAGACTGGGGCGAGCTCCCACGGTCCGAAGATTACGAACGGCTCTTTTCCAGTTGCTTCATCCGAGAGAGAGCCAGAAGGGCTGATCTCAACAAATAGGGCTGCACCCCGTGAGTGCTTCGGGCAGGGCAGTCCTGAGCCAGTGTGCCACCTAAGGAATGAAAGCCAAGTTTCCTAGCCACAGGAAAGCAGACCGAGGCCTGCTGTTTTCTCTAGGCGATTGACGTGAGCTTGAGGGTGAGGCCTATACTACATTGTGGAAAAGCTCGGGGTCACGGCTGTCTTTCTCCCTCTCTCGGTCCCATGCCCTGGGCTCAGCCATGGGGGAATGCTGAGGGGGAGAGACTGCCTCTCTGCCGGACTCAGAGGGCTTCCTCCCTTTCGGGCAATTCCGTTTGTGTCTTACTTCGTGGAGGAGGAATGAGGGCGCCCAGAGATATTCTGACATGAAATGCCTATCGACAGAGGATCTGGAGGAGCTGGTTTGTCAGTGGAAGGAGCCAAAAAGCCTGCATTCCTAAGGTCTCTCTGAGAACTGCCAGACACTCTGCCGTCATAGGCCTAAGAATTGGAAATTGTGACGGCAAGGCAACACCTGGAATCCTAGGAGGCAGTGGAAGTGCGGCTCTCAAACTGGATGGAAGAAGCTTCCAAGCATAGTGTTCTTTCATGTCCCAAAGAGAACCCGCGTGTCTGAGGCTGCTAGCGTTGTGGCTGGAGAGAACTGGCATCCCCGTGGGCCTGTCGGCTCATTTCCTCTTTCTGACCCTCGAAGGAAAGTCTTCCAAAAAGCCTTTGGGACCCGCTTAGAGAGAACAGCTGCGAAGCTGATGCACAGAACATCGACATAGAGACTAGCCCTGGGTCCCAAGCATCCACCTTTCTCTGGAGGGTACGTACCCCACCCGGGGATTCAAGCAGGGAGTTTGCCTTGTACAACTTAGGCAGGAAACTGGGAGGAGATGGAGGGCCACTCTACCTGCGCTCACACCACGTGGCCCGGAGAAGTTATCACGCAGCAGAATTCAACACCCTCGCACTACACGGGTGTAGCCAAAAGAGGCGCTGGGCAGTGGGTGTTCTCAGCCCAAGAGCAGTCCTTGTTCTGGGCCGCACCTGCTCTGCGGTTCAAAGGGTCTCTGAGTCTGCTCCTTTGGAGGCATTTCAGAGCTGACGCTATCCCTGGGCTGCCGAAGCAAGGAGGCATAGCGGCCTTTCACACTGAAGGCATGGGCTTGTTTCCCATTCAGAGAGTGTATGTGGCCCCTCCCAGGCTGGAGGCGCGTTAGCTGACACCCTTTGCGCTGTGCACCTGGAAAATGCAAGTGGCTGTACCCGATGTGGGCTGCCTGGTGAAACAACTTGCAGTCACCAGCACCCTGAGTACCCTTCCTGCAGTGTGAGTCCTAGCTAGGTAAACTCGGCCTTCGGAGGCTAGAGGGGAGCAAACATGTTCAACTTGTGGGGAAAGTCTTTGGCCGATGACCAATATGCTTGTGCTTGGGCGAGGGTTAGGCAGGAACTTTCCAACACAGGGTTTTTGCCTCACCGTAAGCCGTCCCTTTGGGCTGAAGCAGGCGGCGGGTCTGTCTGTATCACAGTCTGGGAAGGAGGGCCTCAGGTGAGTCTGCCCACTGACTGCCCTCCATCATAGCCAGCTGAGAAAATATGGCAAGGCTGATGGAACCCACTGACAGCGAAATGTTTCTCTTCAGAAGAGGAGATTTTGCTACCAAACGTCAGCAGCTCCTCAGAGTGCTGTTCTGGTGTAGACTGGGGCGAGCTCCCACGGTCCGAAGATTACGAACGGCTCTTTTCCAGTTGCTTCATCCGAGAGAGAGCTAGAAGGGCTGATCTCAACAAATAGGGCTGCACCCCGTGAGTGCTTCGGGCAGGGCAGTCCTGAGCCAGTGTGCCACCTAAGGAATGAAAGCCAAGTTTCCTAGCCACAGGAAAGCAGACCGAGGCCTGCTGTTTTCTCTAGGCGATTGACGTGAGCTTGAGGGTGAGGCCTATACTACATTGTGGAAAAGCTCGGGGTCACGGCTGTCTTTCTCCCTCTCTCGGTCCCATGCCCTGGGCTCAGCCATGGGGGAATGCTGAGGGGGAGAGACTGCCTCTCTGCCGGACTCAGAGGGCTTCCTCCCTTTCGGGCAATTCCGTTTGTGTCTTACTTCGTGGAGGAGGAATGAGGGCGCCCAGAGATATTCTGACATGAAATGCCTATCGACAGAGGATCTGGAGGAGCTGGTTTGTCAGTGGAAGGAGCCAAAAAGCCTGCATTCCTAAGGTCTCTCTGAGAACTGCCAGACACTCTGCCGTCATAGGCCTAAGAATTGGAAATTGTGACGGCAAGGCAACACCTGGAATCCTAGGAGGCAGTGGAAGTGCGGCTCTCAAACTGGATGGAAGAAGCTTCCAAGCATAGTGTTCTTTCATGTCCCAAAGAGAACCCGCGTGTCTGAGGCTGCTAGCGTTGTGGCTGGAGAGAACTGGCATCCCCGTGGGCCTGTCGGCTCATTTCCTCTTTCTGACCCTCGAAGGAAAGTCTTCCAAAAAGCCTTTGGGACCCGCTTAGAGAGAACAGCTGCGAAGCTGATGCACAGAACATCGACATAGAGACTAGCCCTGGGTCCCAAGCATCCACCTTTCTCTGGAGGGTACGTACCCCACCCGGGGATTCAAGCAGGGAGTTTGCCTTGTACAACTTAGGCAGGAAACTGGGAGGAGATGGAGGGCCACTCTACCTGCGCTCACACCACGTGGCCCGGAGAAGTTATCACGCAGCAGAATTCAACACCCTCCCACTACACGTGTGTAGCCAAAAGAGGCGCTGGGCAGTGGGTGTTCTCAGCCCAAGAGCAGTCCTTGTTCTGGGCCGCACCTGCTCTGCGGTTCAAAGGGTCTCTGAGTCTGCTCCTTTGGAGGCATTTCAGAGCTGACGCTATCCCTGGGCTGCCGAAGCAAAGAGGCATAGCGGCCTTTCACACTGAAGGCATGGGCTTGTTTCCCATTCAGCGAGTGTATGTGGCCCCTCCCAGGCTGGAGGCGCGTTAGCTGACACCCTTTGCGCTGTGCCCCTGGAAAATCCAAGTGGCTGTACCCGATGTGGGCTGCCTGGTGAAACAACTTGCAGTCACCAGCACCCTGAGTACCCTTCCTGCAGTGTGAGTCCTAGCTAGGTAAACTCGGCCTTCGGAGGCTAGAGGGGAGCAAACATGTTCAACTTGTGGGGAAAGTCTTTGGCCGATGACCGATTTGCTTGTGCTTGGGCGAGGGTTAGGCAGGAACTTTCCAACACAGGGTTTTTGCCTCACCGTAAGCCGTCCCTTTGGGCTGAAGCAGGCGGCGGGTCTGTCTGTATCACAGTCTGGGAAGGAGGGCCTCAGGTGAGTCTGCCCACTGACTGCCCTCCATCATAGCCAGCTGAGAAAATATGGCAAGGCTGATGGAACCCACTGACAGCGAAATGTTTCTCTTCAGAAGAGGAGATTTTGCTACCAAACGTCAGCAGCTCCTCAGAGTGCTGTTCTGGTGTAGACTGGGGCGAGCTCCCACGGTCCGAAGATTACGAACGGCTCTTTTCCAGTTGCTTCATCCGAGAGAGAGCCAGAAGGGCTGATCTCAACAAATAGGGCTGCACCCCGTGAGTGCTTCGGGCAGGGCAGTCCTGAGCCAGTGTGCCACCTAAGGAATGAAAGCCAAGTTTCCTAGCCACAGGAAAGCAGACCGAGGCCTGCTGTTTTCTCTAGGCGATTGACGTGAGCTTGAGGGTGAGGCCTATACTACATTGTGGAAAAGCTCGGGGTCACGGCTGTCTTTCTCCCTCTCTCGGTCCCATGCCCTGGGCTCAGCCATGGGGGAATGCTGAGGGGGAGAGACTGCCTCTCTGCCGGACTCAGAGGGCTTCCTCCCTTTCGGGCAATTCCGTTTGTGTCTTACTTCGTGGAGGAGGAATGAGGGCGCCCAGAGATATTCTGACATGAAATGCCTATCGACAGAGGATCTGGAGGAGCTGGTTTGTCATTGGAAGGAGTCAAAAAGCCTGCATTCCTAAGGTCTCTCTGAGAACTGCCAGACACTCTGCCGTCATAGGCCTAAGAATTGGAAATTGTGACGGCAAGGCAACACCTGGAATCCTAGGAGGCAGTGGAAGTGCGGCTCTCAAACTGGATGGAAGAAGCTTCCAAGCATAGGGTTCTTTCATGTCCCAAAGAGAACCCGCGTGGCTGAGGCTGCTAGCCTTGTGGCTGGAGAGAACTGGCATCCCCGTGGGCCTGTCGGCTCATTTCCTCTTTCTGACCCTCGAAGGAAAGTCTTCCAAAAAGCCTTTGGGACCCGCTTAGAGAGAACAGCTGCGAAGCTGATGCACAGAACATCGACATAGAGACTAGCCCTGGGTCCCAAGCATCCACCTTTCTCTGGAGGGTACGTACCCCACCCGGGGATTCAAGCAGGGAGTTTGCCTTGTACAACTTAGGCAGGAAACTGGGAGGAGATGGAGGGCCACTCTACCTGCGCTCACACCACGTGGCCCGGAGAAGTTATCACGCAGCAGAATTCAACACCCTCCCACTACACGTGTGTAGCCAAAAGAGGCGCTGGGCAGTGGGTGTTCTCAGCCCAAGAGCAGTCCTTGTTCTGGGCCGCACCTGCTCTGCGGTTCAAAGGGTCTCTGAGTCTGCTCCTTTGGAGGCATTTCAGAGCTGACGCTATCCCTGGGCTGCCGAAGCAAAGAGGCATAGCGGCCTTTCACACTGAAGGCATGGGCTTGTTTCCCATTCAGAGAGTGTATGTGGCCCCTCCCAGGCTGGAGGCGCGTTAGCTGACACCCTTTGCGCTGTGCCCCTGGAAAATCCAAGTGGCTGTACCCGATGTGGGCTGCCTGGTGAAACAACTTGCAGTCACCAGCACCCTGAGTACCCTTCCTGCAGTGTGAGTCCTAGCTAGGTAAACTCGGCCTTCGGAGGCTAGAGGGGAGCAAACATGTTCAACTTGTGGGGAAAGTCTTTGGCCGATGACCGATTTGCTTGTGCTTGGGCGAGGGTTAGGCAGGAACTTTCCAACACAGGGTTTTTGCCTCACCGTAAGCCGTCCCTTTGGGCTGAAGCAGGCGGCGGGTCTGTCTGTATCACAGTCTGGGAAGGAGGGCCTCAGGTGAGTCTGCCCACTGACTGCCCTCCATCATAGCCAGCTGAGAAAATATGGCAAGGCTGATGGAACCCACTGACAGCGAAATGTTTCTCTTCAGAAGAGGAGATTTTGCTACCAAACGTCAGCAGCTCCTCAGAGTGCTGTTCTGGTGTAGACTGGGGCGAGCTCCCACGGTCCGAAGATTACGAACGGCTCTTTTCCAGTTGCTTCATCCGAGAGAGAGCCAGAAGGGCTGATCTCAACAAATAGGGCTGCACCCCGTGAGTGCTTCGGGCAGGGCAGTCCTGAGCCAGTGTGCCACCTAAGGAATGAAAGCCAAGTTTCCTAGCCACAGGAAAGCAGACCGAGGCCTGCTGTTTTCTCTAGGCGATTGACGTGAGCTTGAGGGTGAGGCCTATACTACATTGTGGAAAAGCTCGGGGTCACGGCTGTCTTTCTCCCTCTCTCGGTCCCATGCCCTGGGCTCAGCCATGGGGGAATGCTGAGGGGGAGAGACTGCCTCTCTGCCGGACTCAGAGGGCTTCCTCCCTTTCGGGCAATTCCGTTTGTGTCTTACTTCGTGGAGGAGGAATGAGGGCGCCCAGAGATATTCTGACATGAAATGCCTATCGACAGAGGATCTGGAGGAGCTGGTTTGTCAGTGGAAGGAGCCAAAAAGCCTGCATTCCTAAGGTCTCTCTGAGAACTGCCAGACACTCTGCCGTCATAGGCCTAAGAATTGGAAATTGTGACGGCAAGGCAACACCTGGAATCCTAGGAGGCAGTGGAAGTGCGGCTCTCAAACTGGATGGAAGAAGCTTCCAAGCATAGTGTTCTTTCATGTCCCAAAGAGAACCCGCGTGTCTGAGGCTGCTAGCGTTGTGGCTGGAGAGAACTGGCATCCCCGTGGGCCTGTCGGCTCATTTCCTCTTTCTGACCCTCGAAGGAAAGTCTTCCAAAAAGCCTTTGGGACCCGCTTAGAGAGAACAGCTGCGAAGCTGATGCACAGAACATCGACATAGAGACTAGCCCTGGGTCCCAAGCATCCACCTTTCTCTGGAGGGAACGTACCCCACCCGGGGATTCAAGCAGGGAGTTTGCCTTGTACAACTTAGGCAGGAAACTGGGAGGAGATGGAGGGCCACTCTACCTGCGCTCACACCACGTGGCCCGGAGAAGTTATCACGCAGCAGAATTCAACACCCTCCGACTACACGGGTGTAGCCAAAAGAGGCGCTGGGCAGTGGGTGTTCTCAGCCCAAGAGCAGTCCTTGTTCTGGGCCGCACCTGCTCTGCGGTTCAAAGGGTCTCTGAGTCTGCTCCTTTGGAGGCATTTCAGAGCTGACGCTATCCCTGGGCTGCCGAAGCAAGGAGGCATAGCGGCCTTTCACACTGAAGGCATGGGCTTGTTTCCCATTCAGCGAGTGTATGTGGCCCCTCCCAGGCTGGAGGCGCGTTAGCTGACACCCTTTGCGCTGTGCCCCTGGAAAATCCAAGTGGCTGTACCCGATGTGGGCTGCCTGGTGAAACAACTTGCAGTCACCAGCACCCTGAGTACCCTTCCTGCAGTGTGAGTCCTAGCTAGGTAAACTCGGCCTTCGGAGGCTAGAGGGGAGCAAACATGTTCAACTTGTGGGGAAAGTCTTTGGCCGATGACCAATTTGCTTGTGCTTGGGCGAGGGTTAGGCAGGAACTTTCCAACACAGGGTTTTTGCCTCACCGTAAGCCGTCCCTTTGGGCTGAAGCAGGCGGCGGGTCTGTCTGTATCACAGTCTGGGAAGGAGGGCCTCAGGTGAGTCTGCCCACTGACTGCCCTCCATCATAGCCAGCTGAGAAAATATGGCAAGGCTGATGGAACCCACTGACAGCGAAATGTTTCTCTTCAGAAGAGGAGATTTTGCTACCAAACGTCAGCAGCTCCTCAGAGTGCTGTTCTGGTGTAGACTGGGGCGAGCTCCCACGGTCCGAAGATTACGAACGGCTCTTTTCCAGTTGCTTCATCCGAGAGAGAGCCAGAAGGGCTGATCTCAACAAATAGGGCTGCACCCCGTGAGTGCTTCGGGCAGGGCAGTCCTGAGCCAGTGTGCCACCTAAGGAATGAAAGCCAAGTTTCCTAGCCACAGGAAAGCAGACCGAGGCCTGCTGTTTTCTCTAGGCGATTGACGTGAGCTTGAGGGTGAGGCCTATACTACATTGTGGAAAAGCTCGGGGTCACGGCTGTCTTTCTCCCTCTCTCGGTCCCATGCCCTGGGCTCAGCCATGGGGGAATGCTGAGGGGGAGAGACTGCCTCTCTGCCGGACTCAGAGGGCTTCCTCCCTTTCGGGCAATTCCGTTTGTGTCTTACTTCGTGGAGGAGGAATGAGGGCGCCCAGAGATATTCTGACATGAAATGCCTATCGACAGAGGATCTGGAGGAGCTGGTTTGTCAGTGGAAGGAGCCAAAAAGCCTGCATTCCTAAGGTCTCTCTGAGAACTGCCAGACACTCTGCCGTCATAGGCCTAAGATTTGGAAATTGTGACGGCAAGGCAACACCTGGAATCCTAGGAGGCAGTGGAAGTGCGGCTCTCAAACTGGATGGAAGAAGCTTCCAAGCATAGTGTTCTTTCATGTCCCAAAGAGAACCCGCGTGTCTGAGGCTGCTAGCGTTGTGGCTGGAGAGAACTGGCATCCCCGTGGGCCTGTCGGCTCATTTCCTCTTTCTGACCCTCGAAGGAAAGTCTTCCAAAAAGCCTTTGGGACCCGCTTAGAGAGAACAGCTGCGAAGCTGATGCACAGAACATCGACATAGAGACTAGCCCTGGGTCCCAAGCATCCACCTTTCTCTGGAGGGTACGTACCCCACCCGGGGATTCAAGCAGGGAGTTTGCCTTGTACAACTTAGGCAGGAAACTGGGAGGAGATGGAGGGCCACTCTACCTGCGCTCACACCACGTGGCCCGGAGAAGTTATCACGCAGCAGAATTCAACACCCTCGCACTACACGTGTGTAGCCAAAAGAGGCGCTGGGCAGTGGGTGTTCTCAGCCCAAGAGCAGTCCTTGTTCTGGGCCGCACCTGCTCTGCGGTTCAAAGGGTCTCTGAGTCTGCTCCTTTGGAGGCATTTCAGAGCTGACGCTATCCCTGGGCTGCCGAAGCAAAGAGGCATAGCGGCCTTTCACACTGAAGGCATGGGCTTGTTTCCCATTCAGAGAGTGTATGTGGCCCCTCCCAGGCTGGAGGCGCGTTAGCTGACACCCTTTGTGCTGTGCCCCTGGAAAATCCAAGTGGCTGTACCCGATGTGGGCTGCCTGGTGAAACAACTTGCAGTCACCAGCACCCTGAGTACCCTTCCTGCAGTGTGAGTCCTAGCTAGGTAAACTCGGCCTTCGGAGGCTAGAGGGGAGCAAACATGTTCAACTTGTGGGGAAAGTCTTTGACCGATGACCGATTTGCTTGTGCTTGGGCGAGGGTTAGGCAGGAACTTTCCAACACAGGGTTTTTGCCTCACCGTAAGCCGTCCCTTTGGGCTGAAGCAGGCGGCGGGTCTGTCTGTATCACAGTCTGGGAAGGAGGGCCTCAGGTGAGTCTGCCCACTGACTGCCCTCCATCATAGCCAGCTGAGAAAATATGGCAAGGCTGATGGAACCCACTGACAGCGAAATGTTTCTCTTCAGAAGAGGAGATTTTGCTACCAAACGTCAGCAGCTCCTCAGAGTGCTGTTCTGGTGTAGACTGGGGCGAGCTCCCACGGTCCGAAGATTACGAACGGCTCTTTTCCAGTTGCTTCATCCGAGAGAGAGCCAGAAGGGCTGATCTCAACAAATAGGGCTGCACCCCGTGAGTGCTTCGGGCAGGGCAGTCCTGAGCCAGTGTGCCACCTAAGGAATGAAAGCCAAGTTTCCTAGCCACAGGAAAGCAGACCGAGGCCTGCTGTTTTCTCTAGGCGATTGACGTGAGCTTGAGGGTGAGGCCTATACTACATTGTGGAAAAGCTCGGGGTCACGGCTGTCTTTCTCCCTCTCTCGGTCCCATGCCCTGGGCTCAGCCATGGGGGAATGCTGAGGGGGAGAGACTGCCTCTCTGCCGGACTCAGAGGGCTTCCTCCCTTTCGGGCAATTCCGTTTGTGTCTTACTTCGTGGAGGAGGAATGAGGGCGCCCAGAGATATTCTGACATGAAATGCCTATCGACAGAGGATCTGGAGGAGCTGGTTTGTCAGTGGAAGGAGCCAAAAAGCCTGCATTCCTAAGGTCTCTCTGAGAACTGCCAGACACTCTGCCGTCATAGGCCTAAGAATTGGAAATTGTGACGGCAAGGCAACACCTGGAATCCTAGGAGGCAGTGGAAGTGCGGCTCTCAAACTGGATGGAAGAAGCTTCCAAGCATAGTGTTCTTTCATGTCCCAAAGAGAACCCGCGTGTCTGAGGCTGCTAGCGTTGTGGCTGGAGAGAACTGGCATCCCCGTGGGCCTGTCGGCTCATTTCCTCTTTCTGACCCTCGAAGGAAAGTCTTCCAAAAAGCCTTTGGGACCCGCTTAGAGAGAACAGCTGCGAAGCTGATGCACAGAACATCGACATAGAGACTAGCCCTGGGTCCCAAGCATCCACCTTTCTCTGGAGGGTACGTACCCCACCCGGGGATTCAAGCAGGGAGTTTGCCTTGTACAACTTAGGCAGGAAACTGGGAGGAGATGGAGGGCCACTCTACCTGCGCTCACACCACGTGGCCCGGAGAAGTTATCACGCAGCAGAATTCAACACCCTCCGACTACACGGGTGTAGCCAAAAGAGGCGCTGGGCAGTGGGTGTTCTCAGCCCAAGAGCAGTCCTTGTTCTGGGCCGCACCTGCTCTGCGGTTCAAAGGGTCTCTGAGTCTGCTCCTTTGGAGGCATTTCAGAGCTGACGCTATCCCTGGGCTGCCGAAGCAAGGAGGCATAGCGGCCTTTCACACTGAAGGCATGGGCTTGTTTCCCATTCAGAGAGTGTATGTGGGCCCTCCCAGGCTGGAGGCGCGTTAGCTGACACCCTTTGCGCTGTGCACCTGGAAAATGCAAGTGGCTGTACCCGATGTGGGCTGCCTGGTGAAACAACTTGCAGTCACCAGCACCCTGAGTACCCTTCCTGCAGTGTGAGTCCTAGCTAGGTAAACTCGGCCTTCGGAGGCTAGAGGGGAGCAAACATGTTCAACTTGTGGGGAAAGTCTTTGGCCGATGACCAATTTGCTTGTGCTTGGGCGAGGGTTAGGCAGGAACTTTCCAACACAGGGTTTTTGCCTCACCGTAAGCCGTCCCTTTGGGCTGAAGCAGGCGGCGGGTCTGTCTGTATCACAGTCTGGGAAGGAGGGCCTCAGGTGAGTCTGCCCACTGACTGCCCTCCATCATAGCCAGCTGAGAAAATATGGCAAGGCTGATGGAACCCACTGACAGCGAAATGTTTCTCTTCAGAAGAGGAGATTTTGCTACCAAACGTCAGCAGCTCCTCAGAGTGCTGTTCTGGTGTAGACTGGGGCGAGCTCCCACGGTCCGAAGATTACGAACGGCTCTTTTCCAGTTGCTTCATCCGAGAGAGAGCCAGAAGGGCTGATCTCAACAAATAGGGCTGCACCCCGTGAGTGCTTCGGGCAGGGCAGTCCTGAGCCAGTGTGCCACCTAAGGAATGAAAGCCAAGTTTCCTAGCCACAGGAAAGCAGACCGAGGCCTGCTGTTTTCTCTAGGCGATTGACGTGAGCTTGAGGGTGAGGCCTATACTACATTGTGGAAAAGCTCGGGGTCACGGCTGTCTTTCTCCCTCTCTCGGTCCCATGCCCTGGGCTCAGCCATGGGGGAATGCTGAGGGGGAGAGACTGCCTCTCTGCCGGACTCAGAGGGCTTCCTCCCTTTCGGGCAATTCCGTTTGTGTCTTACTTCGTGGAGGAGGAATGAGGGCGCCCAGAGATATTCTGACATGAAATGCCTATCGACAGAGGATCTGGAGGAGCTGGTTTGTCATTGGAAGGAGTCAAAAAGCCTGCATTCCTAAGGTCTCTCTGAGAACTGCCAGACACTCTGCCGTCATAGGCCTAAGAATTGGAAATTGTGACGGCAAGGCAACACCTGGAATCCTAGGAGGCAGTGGAAGTGCGGCTCTCAAACTGGATGGAAGAAGCTTCCAAGCATAGGGTTCTTTCATGTCCCAAAGAGAACCCGCGTGGCTGAGGCTGCTAGCCTTGTGGCTGGAGAGAACTGGCATCCCCGTGGGCCTGTCGGCTCATTTCCTCTTTCTGACCCTCGAAGGAAAGTCTTCCAAAAAGCCTTTGGGACCCGCTTAGAGAGAACAGCTGCGAAGCTGATGCACAGAACATCGACATAGAGACTAGCCCTGGGTCCCAAGCATCCACCTTTCTCTGGAGGGTACGTACCCCACCCGGGGATTCAAGCAGGGAGTTTGCCTTGTACAACTTAGGCAGGAAACTGGGAGGAGATGGAGGGCCACTCTACCTGCGCTCACACCACGTGGCCCGGAGAAGTTATCACGCAGCAGAATTCAACACCCTCCCACTACACGTGTGTAGCCAAAAGAGGCGCTGGGCAGTGGGTGTTCTCAGCCCAAGAGCAGTCCTTGTTCTGGGCCGCACCTGCTCTGCGGTTCAAAGGGTCTCTGAGTCTGCTCCTTTGGAGGCATTTCAGAGCTGACGCTATCCCTGGGCTGCCGAAGCAAAGAGGCATAGCGGCCTTTCACACTGAAGGCATGGGCTTGTTTCCCATTCAGAGAGTGTATGTGGCCCCTCCCAGGCTGGAGGCGCGTTAGCTGACACCCTTTGCGCTGTGCCCCTGGAAAATCCAAGTGGCTGTACCCGATGTGGGCTGCCTGGTGAAACAACTTGCAGTCACCAGCACCCTGAGTACCCTTCCTGCAGTGTGAGTCCTAGCTAGGTAAACTCGGCCTTCGGAGGCTAGAGGGGAGCAAACATGTTCAACTTGTGGGGAAAGTCTTTGGCCGATGACCGATTTGCTTGTGCTTGGGCGAGGGTTAGGCAGGAACTTTCCAACACAGGGTTTTTGCCTCACCGTAAGCCGTCCCTTTGGGCTGAAGCAGGCGGCGGGTCTGTCTGTATCACAGTCTGGGAAGGAGGGCCTCAGGTGAGTCTGCCCACTGACTGCCCTCCATCATAGCCAGCTGAGAAAATATGGCAAGGCTGATGGAACCCACTGACAGCGAAATGTTTCTCTTCAGAAGAGGAGATTTTGCTACCAAACGTCAGCAGCTCCTCAGAGTGCTGTTCTGGTGTAGACTGGGGCGAGCTCCCACGGTCCGAAGATTACGAACGGCTCTTTTCCAGTTGCTTCATCCGAGAGAGAGCCAGAAGGGCTGATCTCAACAAATAGGGCTGCACCCCGTGAGTGCTTCGGGCAGGGCAGTCCTGAGCCAGTGTGCCACCTAAGGAATGAAAGCCAAGTTTCCTAGCCACAGGAAAGCAGACCGAGGCCTGCTGTTTTCTCTAGGCGATTGACGTGAGCTTGAGGGTGAGGCCTATACTACATTGTGGAAAAGCTCGGGGTCACGGCTGTCTTTCTCCCTCTCTCGGTCCCATGCCCTGGGCTCAGCCATGGGGGAATGCTGAGGGGGAGAGACTGCCTCTCTGCCGGACTCAGAGGGCTTCCTCCCTTTCGGGCAATTCCGTTTGTGTCTTACTTCGTGGAGGAGGAATGAGGGCGCCCAGAGATATTCTGACATGAAATGCCTATCGACAGAGGATCTGGAGGAGCTGGTTTGTCAGTGGAAGGAGCCAAAAAGCCTGCATTCCTAAGGTCTCTCTGAGAACTGCCAGACACTCTGCCGTCATAGGCCTAAGAATTGGAAATTGTGACGGCAAGGCAACACCTGGAATCCTAGGAGGCAGTGGAAGTGCGGCTCTCAAACTGGATGGAAGAAGCTTCCAAGCATAGTGTTCTTTCATGTCCCAAAGAGAACCCGCGTGTCTGAGGCTGCTAGCGTTGTGGCTGGAGAGAACTGGCATCCCCGTGGGCCTGTCGGCTCATTTCCTCTTTCTGACCCTCGAAGGAAAGTCTTCCAAAAAGCCTTTGGGACCCGCTTAGAGAGAACAGCTGCGAAGCTGATGCACAGAACATCGACATAGAGACTAGCCCTGGGTCCCAAGCATCCACCTTTCTCTGGAGGGAACGTACCCCACCCGGGGATTCAAGCAGGGAGTTTGCCTTGTACAACTTAGGCAGGAAACTGGGAGGAGATGG
The DNA here is from genome assembly GCF_028023285.1 of Balaenoptera ricei. Taxonomy (NCBI): domain Eukaryota; kingdom Metazoa; phylum Chordata; class Mammalia; order Artiodactyla; family Balaenopteridae; genus Balaenoptera; species Balaenoptera ricei. The sequence goes on from NW_026777703.1 coordinate 70,755, forward strand.
AGGGCCACTCTACCTGCGCTCACACCACGTGGCCCGGAGAAGTTATCACGCAGCAGAATTCAACACCCTCCGACTACACGGGTGTAGCCAAAAGAGGCGCTGGGCAGTGGGTGTTCTCAGCCCAAGAGCAGTCCTTGTTCTGGGCCGCACCTGCTCTGCGGTTCAAAGGGTCTCTGAGTCTGCTCCTTTGGAGGCATTTCAGAGCTGACGCTATCCCTGGGCTGCCGAAGCAAGGAGGCATAGCGGCCTTTCACACTGAAGGCATGGGCTTGTTTCCCATTCAGAGAGTGTATGTGGGCCCTCCCAGGCTGGAGGCGCGTTAGCTGACACCCTTTGCGCTGTGCACCTGGAAAATGCAAGTGGCTGTACCCGATGTGGGCTGCCTGGTGAAACAACTTGCAGTCACCAGCACCCTGAGTACCCTTCCTGCAGTGTGAGTCCTAGCTAGGTAAACTCGGCCTTCGGAGGCTAGAGGGGAGCAAACATGTTCAACTTGTGGGGAAAGTCTTTGGCCGATGACCAATTTGCTTGTGCTTGGGCGAGGGTTAGGCAGGAACTTTCCAACACAGGGTTTTTGCCTCACCGTAAGCCGTCCCTTTGGGCTGAAGCAGGCGGCGGGTCTGTCTGTATCACAGTCTGGGAAGGAGGGCCTCAGGTGAGTCTGCCCACTGACTGCCCTCCATCATAGCCAGCTGAGAAAATATGGCAAGGCTGATGGAACCCACTGACAGCGAAATGTTTCTCTTCAGAAGAGGAGATTTTGCTACCAAACGTCAGCAGCTCCTCAGAGTGCTGTTCTGGTGTAGACTGGGGCGAGCTCCCACGGTCCGAAGATTACGAACGGCTCTTTTCCAGTTGCTTCATCCGAGAGAGAGCCAGAAGGGCTGATCTCAACAAATAGGGCTGCACCCCGTGAGTGCTTCGGGCAGGGCAGTCCTGAGCCAGTGTGCCACCTAAGGAATGAAAGCCAAGTTTCCTAGCCACAGGAAAGCAGACCGAGGCCTGCTGTTTTCTCTAGGCGATTGACGTGAGCTTGAGGGTGAGGCCTATACTACATTGTGGAAAAGCTCGGGGTCACGGCTGTCTTTCTCCCTCTCTCGGTCCCATGCCCTGGGCTCAGCCATGGGGGAATGCTGAGGGGGAGAGACTGCCTCTCTGCCGGACTCAGAGGGCTTCCTCCCTTTCGGGCAATTCCGTTTGTGTCTTACTTCGTGGAGGAGGAATGAGGGCGCCCAGAGATATTCTGACATGAAATGCCTATCGACAGAGGATCTGGAGGAGCTGGTTTGTCATTGGAAGGAGTCAAAAAGCCTGCATTCCTAAGGTCTCTCTGAGAACTGCCAGACACTCTGCCGTCAAAGGCCTAAGAATTGGAAATTGTGACGGCAAGGCAACACCTGGAATCCTAGGAGGCAGTGGAAGTGCGGCTCTCAAACTGGATGGAAGAAGCTTCCAAGCATAGGGTTCTTTCATGTCCCAAAGAGAACCCGCGTGGCTGAGGCTGCTAGCCTTGTGGCTGGAGAGAACTGGCATCCCCGTGGGCCTGTCGGCTCATTTCCTCTTTCTGACCCTCGAAGGAAAGTCTTCCAAAAAGCCTTTGGGACCCGCTTAGAGAGAACAGCTGCGAAGCTGATGCACAGAACATCGACATAGAGACTAGCCCTGGGTCCCAAGCATCCACCTTTCTCTGGAGGGTACGTACCCCACCCGGGGATTCAAGCAGGGAGTTTGCCTTGTACAACTTAGGCAGGAAACTGGGAGGAGATGGAGGGCCACTCTACCTGCGCTCACACCACGTGGCCCGGAGAAGTTATCACGCAGCAGAATTCAACACCCTCCCACTACACGTGTGTAGCCAAAAGAGGCGCTGGGCAGTGGGTGTTCTCAGCCCAAGAGCAGTCCTTGTTCTGGGCCGCACATGCTCTGCGGTTCAAAGGGTCTCTGAGTCTGCTCCTTTGGAGGCATTTCAGAGCTGACGCTATCCCTGGGCTGCCGAAGCAAAGAGGCATAGCGGCCTTTCACACTGAAGGCATGGGCTTGTTTCCCATTCAGAGAGTGTATGTGGCCCCTCCCAGGCTGGAGGCGCGTTAGCTGACACCCTTTGCGCTGTGCCCCTGGAAAATCCAAGTGGCTGTACCCGATGTGGGCTGCCTGGTGAAACAACTTGCAGTCACCAGCACCCTGAGTACCCTTCCTGCAGTGTGAGTCCTAGCTAGGTAAACTCGGCCTTCGGAGGCTAGAGGGGAGCAAACATGTTCAACTTGTGGGGAAAGTCTTTGACCGATGACCGATTTGCTTGTGCTTGGGCGAGGGTTAGGCAGGAACTTTCCAACACAGGGTTTTTGCCTCACCGTAAGCCGTCCCTTTGGGCTGAAGCAGGCGGCGGGTCTGTCTGTATCACAGTCTGGGAAGGAGGGCCTCAGGTGAGTCTGCCCACTGACTGCCCTCCATCATAGCCAGCTGAGAAAATATGGCAAGGCTGATGGAACCCACTGACAGCGAAATGTTTCTCTTCAGAAGAGGAGATTTTGCTACCAAACGTCAGCAGCTCCTCAGAGTGCTGTTCTGGTGTAGACTGGGGCGAGCTCCCACGGTCCGAAGATTACGAACGGCTCTTTTCCAGTTGCTTCATCCGAGAGAGAGCCAGAAGGGCTGATCTCAACAAATAGGGCTGCACCCCGTGAGTGCTTCGGGCAGGGCAGTCCTGAGCCAGTGTGCCACCTAAGGAATGAAAGCCAAGTTTCCTAGCCACAGGAAAGCAGACCGAGGCCTGCTGTTTTCTCTAGGCGATTGACGTGAGCTTGAGGGTGAGGCCTATACTACATTGTGGAAAAGCTCGGGGTCACGGCTGTCTTTCTCCCTCTCTCGGTCCCATGCCCTGGGCTCAGCCATGGGGGAATGCTGAGGGGGAGAGACTGCCTCTCTGCCGGACTCAGAGGGCTTCCTCCCTTTCGGGCAATTCCGTTTGTGTCTTACTTCGTGGAGGAGGAATGAGGGCGCCCAGAGATATTCTGACATGAAATGCCTATCGACAGAGGATCTGGAGGAGCTGGTTTGTCATTGGAAGGAGTCAAAAAGCCTGCATTCCTAAGGTCTCTCTGAGAACTGCCAGACACTCTGCCGTCATAGGCCTAAGAATTGGAAATTGTGACGGCAAGGCAACACCTGGAATCCTAGGAGGCAGTGGAAGTGCGGCTCTCAAACTGGATGGAAGAAGCTTCCAAGCATAGTGTTCTTTCATGTCCCAAAGAGAACCCGCGTGTCTGAGGCTGCTAGCGTTGTGGCTGGAGAGAACTGGCATCCCCGTGGGCCTGTCGGCTCATTTCCTCTTTCTGACCCTCGAAGGAAAGTCTTCCAAAAAGCCTTTGGGACCCGCTTAGAGAGAACAGCTGCGAAGCTGATGCACAGAACATCGACATAGAGACTAGCCCTGGGTCCCAAGCATCCACCTTTCTCTGGAGGGAACGTACCCCACCCGGGGATTCAAGCAGGGAGTTTGCCTTGTACAACTTAGGCAGGAAACTGGGAGGAGATGGAGGGCCACTCTACCTGCGCTCACACCACGTGGCCCGGAGAAGTTATCACGCAGCAGAATTCAACACCCTCCGACTACACGGGTGTAGCCAAAAGAGGCGCTGGGCAGTGGGTGTTCTCAGCCCAAGAGCAGTCCTTGTTCTGGGCCGCACCTGCTCTGCGGTTCAAAGGGTCTCTGAGTCTGCTCCTTTGGAGGCATTTCAGAGCTGACGCTATCCCTGGGCTGCCGAAGCAAGGAGGCATAGCGGCCTTTCACACTGAAGGCATGGGCTTGTTTCCCATTCAGAGAGTGTATGTGGGCCCTCCCAGGCTGGAGGCGCGTTAGCTGACACCCTTTGCGCTGTGCACCTGGAAAATGCAAGTGGCTGTACCCGATGTGGGCTGCCTGGTGAAACAACTTGCAGTCACCAGCACCCTGAGTACCCTTCCTGCAGTGTGAGTCCTAGCTAGGTAAACTCGGCCTTCGGAGGCTAGAGGGGAGCAAACATGTTCAACTTGTGGGGAAAGTCTTTGGCCGATGACCAATATGCTTGTGCTTGGGCGAGGGTTAGGCAGGAACTTTCCAACACAGGGTTTTTGCCTCACCGTAAGCCGTCCCTTTGGGCTGAAGCAGGCGGCGGGTCTGTCTGTATCACAGTCTGGGAAGGAGGGCCTCAGGTGAGTCTGCCCACTGACTGCCCTCCATCATAGCCAGCTGAGAAAGTATGGCAAGGCTGATGGAACCCACTGACAGCGAAATGTTTCTCTTCAGAAGAGGAGATTTTGCTACCAAACGTCAGCAGCTCCTCAGAGTGCTGTTCTGGTGTAGACTGGGGCGAGCTCCCACGGTCCGAAGATTACGAACGGCTCTTTTCCAGTTGCTTCATCCGAGAGAGAGCCAGAAGGGCTGATCTCAACAAATAGGGCTGCACCCCGTGAGTGCTTCGGGCAGGGCAGTCCTGAGCCAGTGTGCCACCTAAGGAATGAAAGCCAAGTTTCCTAGCCACAGGAAAGCAGACCGAGGCCTGCTGTTTTCTCTAGGCGATTGACGTGAGCTTGAGGGTGAGGCCTATACTACATTGTGGAAAAGCTCGGGGTCACGGCTGTCTTTCTCCCTCTCTCGGTCCCATGCCCTGGGCTCAGCCATGGGGGAATGCTGAGGGGGAGAGACTGCCTCTCTGCCGGACTCAGAGGGCTTCCTCCCTTTCGGGCAATTCCGTTTGTGTCTTACTTCGTGGAGGAGGAATGAGGGCGCCCAGAGATATTCTGACATGAAATGCCTATCGACAGAGGATCTGGAGGAGCTGGTTTGTCATTGGAAGGAGTCAAAAAGCCTGCATTCCTAAGGTCTCTCTGAGAACTGCCAGACACTCTGCCGTCATAGGCCTAAGAATTGGAAATTGTGACGGCAAGGCAACACCTGGAATCCTAGGAGGCAGTGGAAGTGCGGCTCTCAAACTGGATGGAAGAAGCTTCCAAGCATAGGGTTCTTTCATGTCCCAAAGAGAACCCGCGTGGCTGAGGCTGCTAGCCTTGTGGCTGGAGAGAACTGGCATCCCCGTGGGCCTGTCGGCTCATTTCCTCTTTCTGACCCTCGAAGGAAAGTCTTCCAAAAAGCCTTTGGGACCCGCTTAGAGAGAACAGCTGCGAAGCTGATGCACAGAACATCGACATAGAGACTAGCCCTGGGTCCCAAGCATCCACCTTTCTCTGGAGGGTACGTACCCCACCCGGGGATTCAAGCAGGGAGTTTGCCTTGTACAACTTAGGCAGGAAACTGGGAGGAGATGGAGGGCCACTCTACCTGCGCTCACACCACGTGGCCCGGAGAAGTTATCACGCAGCAGAATTCAACACCCTCCCACTACACGTGTGTAGCCAAAAGAGGCGCTGGGCAGTGGGTGTTCTCAGCCCAAGAGCAGTCCTTGTTCTGGGCCGCACCTGCTCTGCGGTTCAAAGGGTCTCTGAGTCTGCTCCTTTGGAGGCATTTCAGAGCTGACGCTATCCCTGGGCTGCCGAAGCAAGGAGGCATAGCGGCCTTTCACACTGAAGGCATGGGCTTGTTTCCCATTCAGAGAGTGTATGTGGGCCCTCCCAGGCTGGAGGCGCGTTAGCTGACACCCTTTGCGCTGTGCACCTGGAAAATGCAAGTGGCTGTACCCGATGTGGGCTGCCTGGTGAAACAACTTGCAGTCACCAGCACCCTGAGTACCCTTCCTGCAGTGTGAGTCCTAGCTAGGTAAACTCGGCCTTCGGAGGCTAGAGGGGAGCAAACATGTTCAACTTGTGGGGAAAGTCTTTGGCCGATGACCAATATGCTTGTGCTTGGGCGAGGGTTAGGCAGGAACTTTCCAACACAGGGTTTTTGCCTCACCGTAAGCCGTCCCTTTGGGCTGAAGCAGGCGGCGGGTCTGTCTGTATCACAGTCTGGGAAGGAGGGCCTCAGGTGAGTCTGCCCACTGACTGCCCTCCATCATAGCCAGCTGAGAAAGTATGGCAAGGCTGATGGAACCCACTGACAGCGAAATGTTTCTCTTCAGAAGAGGAGATTTTGCTACCAAACGTCAGCAGCTCCTCAGAGTGCTGTTCTGGTGTAGACTGGGGCGAGCTCCCACGGTCCGAAGATTACGAACGGCTCTTTTCCAGTTGCTTCATCCGAGAGAGAGCCAGAAGGGCTGATCTCAACAAATAGGGCTGCACCCCGTGAGTGCTTCGGGCAGGGCAGTCCTGAGCCAGTGTGCCACCTAAGGAATGAAAGCCAAGTTTCCTAGCCACAGGAAAGCAGACCGAGGCCTGCTGTTTTCTCTAGGCGATTGACGTGAGCTTGAGGGTGAGGCCTATACTACATTGTGGAAAAGCTCGGGGTCACGGCTGTCTTTCTCCCTCTCTCGGTCCCATGCCCTGGGCTCAGCCATGGGGGAATGCTGAGGGGGAGAGACTGCCTCTCTGCCGGACTCAGAGGGCTTCCTCCCTTTCGGGCAATTCCGTTTGTGTCTTACTTCGTGGAGGAGGAATGAGGGCGCCCAGAGATATTCTGACATGAAATGCCTATCGACAGAGGATCTGGAGGAGCTGGTTTGTCATTGGAAGGAGTCAAAAAGCCTGCATTCCTAAGGTCTCTCTGAGAACTGCCAGACACTCTGCCGTCATAGGCCTAAGAATTGGAAATTGTGACGGCAAGGCAACACCTGGAATCCTAGGAGGCAGTGGAAGTGCGGCTCTCAAACTGGATGGAAGAAGCTTCCAAGCATAGGGTTCTTTCATGTCCCAAAGAGAACCCGCGTGGCTGAGGCTGCTAGCCTTGTGGCTGGAGAGAACTGGCATCCCCGTGGGCCTGTCGGCTCATTTCCTCTTTCTGACCCTCGAAGGAAAGTCTTCCAAAAAGCCTTTGGGACCCGCTTAGAGAGAACAGCTGCGAAGCTGATGCACAGAACATCGACATAGAGACTAGCCCTGGGTCCCAAGCATCCACCTTTCTCTGGAGGGTACGTACCCCACCCGGGGATTCAAGCAGGGAGTTTGCCTTGTACAACTTAGGCAGGAAACTGGGAGGAGATGGAGGGCCACTCTACCTGCGCTCACACCACGTGGCCCGGAGAAGTTATCACGCAGCAGAATTCAACACCCTCCCACTACACGTGTGTAGCCAAAAGAGGCGCTGGGCAGTGGGTGTTCTCAGCCCAAGAGCAGTCCTTGTTCTGGGCCGCACCTGCTCTGCGGTTCAAAGGGTCTCTGAGTCTGCTCCTTTGGAGGCATTTCAGAGCTGACGCTATCCCTGGGCTGCCGAAGCAAGGAGGCATAGCGGCCTTTCACACTGAAGGCATGGGCTTGTTTCCCATTCAGAGAGTGTATGTGGGCCCTCCCAGGCTGGAGGCGCGTTAGCTGACACCCTTTGCGCTGTGCACCTGGAAAATGCAAGTGGCTGTACCCGATGTGGGCTGCCTGGTGAAACAACTTGCAGTCACCAGCACCCTGAGTACCCTTCCTGCAGTGTGAGTCCTAGCTAGGTAAACTCGGCCTTCGGAGGCTAGAGGGGAGCAAACATGTTCAACTTGTGGGGAAAGTCTTTGGCCGATGACCAATATGCTTGTGCTTGGGCGAGGGTTAGGCAGGAACTTTCCAACACAGGGTTTTTGCCTCACCGTAAGCCGTCCCTTTGGGCTGAAGCAGGCGGCGGGTCTGTCTGTATCACAGTCTGGGAAGGAGGGCCTCAGGTGAGTCTGCCCACTGACTGCCCTCCATCATAGCCAGCTGAGAAAATATGGCAAGGCTGATGGAACCCACTGACAGCGAAATGTTTCTCTTCAGAAGAGGAGATTTTGCTACCAAACGTCAGCAGCTCCTCAGAGTGCTGTTCTGGTGTAGACTGGGGCGAGCTCCCACGGTCCGAAGATTACGAACGGCTCTTTTCCAGTTGCTTCATCCGAGAGAGAGCCAGAAGGGCTGATCTCAACAAATAGGGCTGCACCCCGTGAGTGCTTCGGGCAGGGCAGTCCTGAGCCAGTGTGCCACCTAAGGAATGAAAGCCAAGTTTCCTAGCCACAGGAAAGCAGACCGAGGCCTGCTGTTTTCTCTAGGCGATTGACGTGAGCTTGAGGGTGAGGCCTATACTACATTGTGGAAAAGCTCGGGGTCACGGCTGTCTTTCTCCCTCTCTCGGTCCCATGCCCTGGGCTCAGCCATGGGGGAATGCTGAGGGGGAGAGACTGCCTCTCTGCCGGACTCAGAGGGCTTCCTCCCTTTCGGGCAATTCCGTTTGTGTCTTACTTCGTGGAGGAGGAATGAGGGCGCCCAGAGATATTCTGACATGAAATGCCTATCGACAGAGGATCTGGAGGAGCTGGTTTGTCAGTGGAAGGAGCCAAAAAGCCTGCATTCCTAAGGTCTCTCTGAGAACTGCCAGACACTCTGCCGTCATAGGCCTAAGATTTGGAAATTGTGACGGCAAGGCAACACCTGGAATCCTAGGAGGCAGTGGAAGTGCGGCTCTCAAACTGGATGGAAGAAGCTTCCAAGCATAGTGTTCTTTCATGTCCCAAAGAGAACCCGCGTGTCTGAGGCTGCTAGCGTTGTGGCTGGAGAGAACTGGCATCCCCGTGGGCCTGTCGGCTCATTTCCTCTTTCTGACCCTCGAAGGAAAGTCTTCCAAAAAGCCTTTGGGACCCGCTTAGAGAGAACAGCTGCGAAGCTGATGCACAGAACATCGACATAGAGACTAGCCCTGGGTCCCAAGCATCCACCTTTCTCTGGAGGGAACGTACCCCACCCGGGGATTCAAGCAGGGAGTTTGCCTTGTACAACTTAGGCAGGAAACTGGGAGGAGATGGAGGGCCACTCTACCTGCGCTCACACCACGTGGCCCGGAGAAGTTATCACGCAGCAGAATTCAACACCCTCGCACTACACGTGTGTAGCCAAAAGAGGCGCTGGGCAGTGGGTGTTCTCAGCCCAAGAGCAGTCCTTGTTCTGGGCCGCACCTGCTCTGCGGTTCAAAGGGTCTCTGAGTCTGCTCCTTTGGAGGCATTTCAGAGCTGACGCTATCCCTGGGCTGCCGAAGCAAAGAGGCATAGCGGCCTTTCACACTGAAGGCATGGGCTTGTTTCCCATTCAGAGAGTGTATGTGGCCCCTCCCAGGCTGGAGGCGCGTTAGCTGACACCCTTTGCGCTGTGCCCCTGGAAAATCCAAGTGGCTGTACCCGATGTGGGCTGCCTGGTGAAACAACTTGCAGTCACCAGCACCCTGAGTACCCTTCCTGCAGTGTGAGTCCTAGCTAGGTAAACTCGGCCTTCGGAGGCTAGAGGGGAGCAAACATGTTCAACTTGTGGGGAAAGTCTTTGACCGATGACCGATTTGCTTGTGCTTGGGCGAGGGTTAGGCAGGAACTTTCCAACACAGGGTTTTTGCCTCACCGTAAGCCGTCCCTTTGGGCTGAAGCAGGCGGCGGGTCTGTCTGTATCACAGTCTGGGAAGGAGGGCCTCAGGTGAGTCTGCCCACTGACTGCCCTCCATCATAGCCAGCTGAGAAAATATGGCAAGGCTGATGGAACCCACTGACAGCGAAATGTTTCTCTTCAGAAGAGGAGATTTTGCTACCAAACGTCAGCAGCTCCTCAGAGTGCTGTTCTGGTGTAGACTGGGGCGAGCTCCCACGGTCCGAAGATTACGAACGGCTCTTTTCCAGTTGCTTCATCCGAGAGAGAGCCAGAAGGGCTGATCTCAACAAATAGGGCTGCACCCCGTGAGTGCTTCGGGCAGGGCAGTCCTGAGCCAGTGTGCCACCTAAGGAATGAAAGCCAAGTTTCCTAGCCACAGGAAAGCAGACCGAGGCCTGCTGTTTTCTCTAGGCGATTGACGTGAGCTTGAGGGTGAGGCCTATACTACATTGTGGAAAAGCTCGGGGTCACGGCTGTCTTTCTCCCTCTCTCGGTCCCATGCCCTGGGCTCAGCCATGGGGGAATGCTGAGGGGGAGAGACTGCCTCTCTGCCGGACTCAGAGGGCTTCCTCCCTTTCGGGCAATTCCGTTTGTGTCTTACTTCGTGGAGGAGGAATGAGGGCGCCCAGAGATATTCTGACATGAAATGCCTATCGACAGAGGATCTGGAGGAGCTGGTTTGTCAGTGGAAGGAGCCAAAAAGCCTGCATTCCTAAGGTCTCTCTGAGAACTGCCAGACACTCTGCCGTCATAGGCCTAAGAATTGGAAATTGTGACGGCAAGGCAACACCTGGAATCCTAGGAGGCAGTGGAAGTGCGGCTCTCAAACTGGATGGAAGAAGCTTCCAAGCATAGTGTTCTTTCATGTCCCAAAGAGAACCCGCGTGTCTGAGGCTGCTAGCGTTGTGGCTGGAGAGAACTGGCATCCCCGTGGGCCTGTCGGCTCATTTCCTCTTTCTGACCCTCGAAGGAAAGTCTTCCAAAAAGCCTTTGGGACCCGCTTAGAGAGAACAGCTGCGAAGCTGATGCACAGAACATCGACATAGAGACTAGCCCTGGGTCCCAAGCATCCACCTTTCTCTGGAGGGTACGTACCCCACCCGGGGATTCAAGCAGGGAGTTTGCCTTGTACAACTTAGGCAGGAAACTGGGAGGAGATGGAGGGCCACTCTACCTGCGCTCACACCACGTGGCCCGGAGAAGTTATCACGCAGCAGAATTCAACACCCTCGCACTACACGTGTGTAGCCAAAAGAGGCGCTGGGCAGTGGGTGTTCTCAGCCCAAGAGCAGTCCTTGTTCTGGGCCGCACCTGCTCTGCGGTTCAAAGGGTCTCTGAGTCTGCTCCTTTGGAGGCATTTCAGAGCTGACGCTATCCCTGGGCTGCCGAAGCAAAGAGGCATAGCGGCCTTTCACACTGAAGGCATGGGCTTGTTTCCCATTCAGCGAGTGTATGTGGCCCCTCCCAGGCTGGAGGCGCGTTAGCTGACACCCTTTGCGCTGTGCCCCTGGAAAATCCAAGTGGCTGTACCCGATGTGGGCTGCCTGGTGAAACAACTTGCAGTCACCAGCACCCTGAGTACCCTTCCTGCAGTGTGAGTCCTAGCTAGGTAAACTCGGCCTTCGGAGGCTAGAGGGGAGCAAACATGTTCAACTTGTGGGGAAAGTCTTTGACCGATGACCGATTTGCTTGTGCTTGGGCGAGGGTTAGGCAGGAACTTTCCAACACAGGGTTTTTGCCTCACCGTAAGCCGTCCCTTTGGGCTGAAGCAGGCGGCGGGTCTGTCTGTATCACAGTCTGGGAAGGAGGGCCTCAGGTGAGTCTGCCCACTGACTGCCCTCCATCATAGCCAGCTGAGAAAATATGGCAAGGCTGATGGAACCCACTGACAGCGAAATGTTTCTCTTCAGAAGAGGAGATTTTGCTACCAAACGTCAGCAGCTCCTCAGAGTGCTGTTCTGGTGTAGACTGGGGCGAGCTCCCACGGTCCGAAGATTACGAACGGCTCTTTTCCAGTTGCTTCATCCGAGAGAGAGCCAGAAGGGCTGATCTCAACAAATAGGGCTGCACCCCGTGAGTGCTTCGGGCAGGGCAGTCCTGAGCCAGTGTGCCACCTAAGGAATGAAAGCCAAGTTTCCTAGCCACAGGAAAGCAGACCGAGGCCTGCTGTTTTCTCTAGGCGATTGACGTGAGCTTGAGGGTGAGGCCTATACTACATTGTGGAAAAGCTCGGGGTCACGGCTGTCTTTCTCCCTCTCTCGGTCCCATGCCCTGGGCTCAGCCATGGGGGAATGCTGAGGGGGAGAGACTGCCTCTCTGCCGGACTCAGAGGGCTTCCTCCCTTTCGGGCAATTCCGTTTGTGTCTTACTTCGTGGAGGAGGAATGAGGGCGCCCAGAGATATTCTGACATGAAATGCCTATCGACAGAGGATCTGGAGGAGCTGGTTTGTCAGTGGAAGGAGCCAAAAAGCCTGCATTCCTAAGGTCTCTCTGAGAACTGCCAGACACTCTGCCGTCATAGGCCTAAGATTTGGAAATTGTGACGGCAAGGCAACACCTGGAATCCTAGGAGGCAGTGGAAGTGCGGCTCTCAAACTGGATGGAAGAAGCTTCCAAGCATAGTGTTCTTTCATGTCCCAAAGAGAACCCGCGTGTCTGAGGCTGCTAGCGTTGTGGCTGGAGAGAACTGGCATCCCCGTGGGCCTGTCGGCTCATTTCCTCTTTCTGACCCTCGAAGGAAAGTCTTCCAAAAAGCCTTTGGGACCCGCTTAGAGAGAACAGCTGCGAAGCTGATGCACAGAACATCGACATAGAGACTAGCCCTGGGTCCCAAGCATCCACCTTTCTCTGGAGGGTACGTACCCCACCCGGGGATTCAAGCAGGGAGTTTGCCTTGTACAACTTAGGCAGGAAACTGGGAGGAGATGGAGGGCCACTCTACCTGCGCTCACACCACGTGGCCCGGAGAAGTTATCACGCAGCAGAATTCAACACCCTCGCACTACACGTGTGTAGCCAAAAGAGGCGCTGGGCAGTGGGTGTTCTCAGCCCAAGAGCAGTCCTTGTTCTGGGCCGCACCTGCTCTGCGGTTCAAAGGGTCTCTGAGTCTGCTCCTTTGGAGGCATTTCAGAGCTGACGCTATCCCTGGGCTGCCGAAGCAAAGAGGCATAGCGGCCTTTCACACTGAAGGCATGGGCTTGTTTCCCATTCAGAGAGTGTATGTGGCCCCTCCCAGGCTGGAGGCGCGTTAGCTGACACCCTTTGTGCTGTGCCCCTGGAAAATCCAAGTGGCTGTACCCGATGTGGGCTGCCTGGTGAAACAACTTGCAGTCACCAGCACCCTGAGTACCCTTCCTGCAGTGTGAGTCCTAGCTAGGTAAACTCGGCCTTCGGAGGCTAGAGGGGAGCAAACATGTTCAACTTGTGGGGGAAGTCTTTGACCGATGACCGATTTGCTTGTGCTTGGGCGAGGGTTAGGCAGGAACTTTCCAACACAGGGTTTTTGCCTCACCGTAAGCCGTCCCTTTGGGCTGAAGCAGGCGGCGGGTCTGTCTGTATCACAGTCTGGGAAGGAGGGCCTCAGGTGAGTCTGCCCACTGACTGCCCTCCATCATAGCCAGCTGAGAAAATATGGCAAGGCTGATGGAACCCACTGACAGCGAAATGTTTCTCTTCAGAAGAGGAGATTTTGCTACCAAACGTCAGCAGCTCCTCAGAGTGCTGTTCTGGTGTAGACTGGGGCGAGCTCCCACGGTCCGAAGATTACGAACGGCTCTTTTCCAGTTGCTTCATCCGAGAGAGAGCCAGAAGGGCTGATCTCAACAAATAGGGCTGCACCCCGTGAGTGCTTCGGGCAGGGCAGTCCTGAGCCAGTGTGCCACCTAAGGAATGAAAGCCAAGTTTCCTAGCCACAGGAAAGCAGACCGAGGCCTGCTGTTTTCTCTAGGCGATTGACGTGAGCTTGAGGGTGAGGCCTATACTACATTGTGGAAAAGCTCGGGGTCACGGCTGTCTTTCTCCCTCTCTCGGTCCCATGCCCTGGGCTCAGCCATGGGGGAATGCTGAGGGGGAGAGACTGCCTCTCTGCCGGACTCAGAGGGCTTCCTCCCTTTCGGGCAATTCCGTTTGTGTCTTACTTCGTGGAGAAGGAATGAGGGCGCCCAGAGATATTCTGACATGAAATGCCTATCGACAGAGGATCTGGAGGAGCTGGTTTGTCAGTGGAAGGAGCCAAAAAGCCTGCATTCCTAAGGTCTCTCTGAGAACTGCCAGACACTCTGCCGTCATAGGCCTAAGAATTGGAAATTGTGACGGCAAGGCAACACCTGGAATCCTAGGAGGCAGTGGAAGTGCGGCTCTCAAACTGGATGGAAGAAGCTTCCAAGCATAGTGTTCTTTCATGTCCCAAAGAGAACCCGCGTGTCTGAGGCTGCTAGCGTTGTGGCTGGAGAGAACTGGCATCCCCGTGGGCCTGTCGGCTCATTTCCTCTTTCTGACCCTCGAAGGAAAGTCTTCCAAAAAGCCTTTGGGACCCGCTTAGAGAGAACAGCTGCGAAGCTGATGCACAGAACATCGACATAGAGACTAGCCCTGGGTCCCAAGCATCCACCTTTCTCTGGAGGGTACGTACCCCACCCGGGGATTCAAGCAGGGAGTTTGCCTTGTACAACTTAGGCAGGAAACTGGGAGGAGATGGAGGGCCACTCTACCTGCGCTCACACCACGTGGCCCGGAGAAGTTATCACGCAGCAGAATTCAACACCCTCCCACTACACGTGTGTAGCCAAAAGAGGCGCTGGGCAGTGGGTGTTCTCAGCCCAAGAGCAGTCCTTGTTCTGGGCCGCACCTGCTCTGCGGTTCAAAGGGTCTCTGAGTCTGCTCCTTTGGAGGCATTTCAGAGCTGACGCTATCCCTGGGCTGCCGAAGCAAAGAGGCATAGCGGCCTTTCACACTGAAGGCATGGGCTTGTTTCCCATTCAGCGAGTGTATGTGGCCCCTCCCAGGCTGGAGGCGCGTTAGCTGACACCCTTTGCGCTGTGCCCCTGGAAAATCCAAGTGGCTGTACCCGATGTGGGCTGCCTGGTGAAACAACTTGCAGTCACCAGCACCCTGAGTACCCTTCCTGCAGTGTGAGTCCTAGCTAGGTAAACTCGGCCTTCGGAGGCTAGAGGGGAGCAAACATGTTCAACTTGTGGGGAAAGTCTTTGACCGATGACCGATTTGCTTGTGCTTGGGCGAGGGTTAGGCAGGAACTTTCCAACACAGGGTTTTTGCCTCACCGTAAGCCGTCCCTTTGGGCTGAAGCAGGCGGCGGGTCTGTCTGTATCACAGTCTGGGAAGGAGGGCCTCAGGTGAGTCTGCCCACTGACTGCCCTCCATCATAGCCAGCTGAGAAAATATGGCAAGGCTGATGGAACCCACTGACAGCGAAATGTTTCTCTTCAGAAGAGGAGATTTTGCTACCAAACGTCAGCAGCTCCTCAGAGTGCTGTTCTGGTGTAGACTGGGGCGAGCTCCCACGGTCCGAAGATTACGAACGGCTCTTTTCCAGTTGCTTCATCCGAGAGAGAGCCAGAAGGGCTGATCTCAACAAATAGGGCTGCACCCCGTGAGTGCTTCGGGCAGGGCAGTCCTGAGCCAGTGTGCCACCTAAGGAATGAAAGCCAAGTTTCCTAGCCACAGGAAAGCAGACCGAGGCCTGCTGTTTTCTCTAGGCGATTGACGTGAGCTTGAGGGTGAGGCCTATACTACATTGTGGAAAAGCTCGGGGTCACGGCTGTCTTTCTCCCTCTCTCGGTCCCATGCCCTGGGCTCAGCCATGGGGGAATGCTGAGGGGGAGAGACTGCCTCTCTGCCGGACTCAGAGGGCTTCCTCCCTTTCGGGCAATTCCGTTTGTGTCTTACTTCGTGGAGGAGGAATGAGGGCGCCCAGAGATATTCTGACATGAAATGCCTATCGACAGAGGATCTGGAGGAGCTGGTTTGTCAGTGGAAGGAGCCAAAAAGCCTGCATTCCTAAGGTCTCTCTGAGAACTGCCAGACACTCTGCCGTCATAGGCCTAAGAATTGGAAATTGTGACGGCAAGGCAACACCTGGAATCCTAGGAGGCAGTGGAAGTGCGGCTCTCAAACTGGATGGAAGAAGCTTCCAAGCATAGTGTTCTTTCATGTCCCAAAGAGAACCCGCGTGTCTGAGGCTGCTAGCGTTGTGGCTGGAGAGAACTGGCATCCCCGTGGGCCTGTCGGCTCATTTCCTCTTTCTGACCCTCGAAGGAAAGTCTTCCAAAAAGCCTTTGGGACCCGCTTAGAGAGAACAGCTGCGAAGCTGATGCACAGAACATCGACATAGAGACTAGCCCTGGGTCCCAAGCATCCACCTTTCTCTGGAGGGTACGTACCCCACCCGGGGATTCAAGCAGGGAGTTTGCCTTGTACAACTTAGGCAGGAAACTGGGAGGAGATGGAGGGCCACTCTACCTGCGCTCACACCACGTGGCCCGGAGAAGTTATCACGCAGCAGAATTCAACACCCTCCCACTACACGTGTGTAGCCAAAAGAGGCGCTGGGCAGTGGGTGTTCTCAGCCCAAGAGCAGTCCTTGTTCTGGGCCGCACCTGCTCTGCGGTTCAAAGGGTCTCTGAGTCTGCTCCTTTGGAGGCATTTCAGAGCTGACGCTATCCCTGGGCTGCCGAAGCAAAGAGGCATAGCGGCCTTTCACACTGAAGGCATGGGCTTGTTTCCCATTCAGAGAGTGTATGTGGCCCCTCCCAGGCTGGAGGCGCGTTAGCTGACACCCTTTGCGCTGTGCCCCTGGAAAATCCAAGTGGCTGTACCCGATGTGGGCTGCCTGGTGAAACAACTTGCAGTCACCAGCACCCTGAGTACCCTTCCTGCAGTGTGAGTCCTAGCTAGGTAAACTCGGCCTTCGGAGGCTAGAGGGGAGCAAACATGTTCAACTTGTGGGGAAAGTCTTTGACCGATGACCAATTTGCTTGTGCTTGGGCGAGGGTTAGGCAGGAACTTTCCAACACAGGGTTTTTGCCTCACCGTAAGCCGTCCCTTTGGGCTGAAGCAGGCGGCGGGTCTGTCTGTATCACAGTCTGGGAAGGAGGGCCTCAGGTGAGTCTGCCCACTGACTGCCCTCCATCATAGCCAGCTGAGAAAATATGGCAAGGCTGATGGAACCCACTGACAGCGAAATGTTTCTCTTCAGAAGAGGAGATTTTGCTACCAAACGTCAGCAGCTCCTCAGAGTGCTGTTCTGGTGTAGACTGGGGCGAGCTCCCACGGTCCGAAGATTACGAACGGCTCTTTTCCAGTTGCTTCATCCGAGAGAGAGCCAGAAGGGCTGATCTCAACAAATAGGGCTGCACCCCGTGAGTGCTTCGGGCAGGGCAGTCCTGAGCCAGTGTGCCACCTAAGGAATGAAAGCCAAGTTTCCTAGCCACAGGAAAGCAGACCGAGGCCTGCTGTTTTCTCTAGGCGATTGACGTGAGCTTGAGGGTGAGGCCTATACTACATTGTGGAAAAGCTCGGGGTCACGGCTGTCTTTCTCCCTCTCTCGGTCCCATGCCCTGGGCTCAGCCATGGGGGAATGCTGAGGGGGAGAGACTGCCTCTCTGCCGGACTCAGAGGGCTTCCTCCCTTTCGGGCAATTCCGTTTGTGTCTTACTTCGTGGAGGAGGAATGAGGGCGCCCAGAGATATTCTGACATGAAATGCCTATCGACAGAGGATCTGGAGGAGCTGGTTTGTCAGTGGAAGGAGCCAAAAAGCCTGCATTCCTAAGGTCTCTCTGAGAACTGCCAGACACTCTGCCGTCATAGGCCTAAGAATTGGAAATTGTGACGGCAAGGCAACACCTGGAATCCTAGGAGGCAGTGGAAGTGCGGCTCTCAAACTGGATGGAAGAAGCTTCCAAGCATAGTGTTCTTTCATGTCCCAAAGAGAACCCGCGTGTCTGAGGCTGCTAGCGTTGTGGCTGGAGAGAACTGGCATCCCCGTGGGCCTGTCGGCTCATTTCCTCTTTCTGACCCTCGAAGGAAAGTCTTCCAAAAAGCCTTTGGGACCCGCTTAGAGAGAACAGCTGCGAAGCTGATGCACAGAACATCGACATAGAGACTAGCCCTGGGTCCCAAGCATCCACCTTTCTCTGGAGGGTACGTACCCCACCCGGGGATTCAAGCAGGGAGTTTGCCTTGTACAACTTAGGCAGGAAACTGGGAGGAGATGGAGGGCCACTCTACCTGCGCTCACACCACGTGGCCCGGAGAAGTTATCACGCAGCAGAATTCAACACCCTCGCACTACACGTGTGTAGCCAAAAGAGGCGCTGGGCAGTGGGTGTTCTCAGCCCAAGAGCAGTCCTTGTTCTGGGCCGCACCTGCTCTGCGGTTCAAAGGGTCTCTGAGTCTGCTCCTTTGGAGGCATTTCAGAGCTGACGCTATCCCTGGGCTGCCGAAGCAAAGAGGCATAGCGGCCTTTCACACTGAAGGCATGGGCTTGTTTCCCATTCAGCGAGTGTATGTGGCCCCTCCCAGGCTGGAGGCGCGTTAGCTGACACCCTTTGCGCTGTGCCCCTGGAAAATCCAAGTGGCTGTACCCGATGTGGGCTGCCTGGTGAAACAACTTGCAGTCACCAGCACCCTGAGTACCCTTCCTGCAGTGTGAGTCCTAGCTAGGTAAACTCGGCCTTCGGAGGCTAGAGGGGAGCAAACATGTTCAACTTGTGGGGAAAGTCTTTGACCGATGACCGATTTGCTTGTGCTTGGGCGAGGGTTAGGCAGGAACTTTCCAACACAGGGTTTTTGCCTCACCGTAAGCCGTCCCTTTGGGCTGAAGCAGGCGGCGGGTCTGTCTGTATCACAGTCTGGGAAGGAGGGCCTCAGGTGAGTCTGCCCACTGACTGCCCTCCATCATAGCCAGCTGAGAAAATATGGCAAGGCTGATGGAACCCACTGACAGCGAAATGTTTCTCTTCAGAAGAGGAGATTTTGCTACCAAACGTCAGCAGCTCCTCAGAGTGCTGTTCTGGTGTAGACTGGGGCGAGCTCCCACGGTCCGAAGATTACGAACGGCTCTTTTCCAGTTGCTTCATCCGAGAGAGAGCCAGAAGGGCTGATCTCAACAAATAGGGCTGCACCCCGTGAGTGCTTCGGGCAGGGCAGTCCTGAGCCAGTGTGCCACCTAAGGAATGAAAGCCAAGTTTCCTAGCCACAGGAAAGCAGACCGAGGCCTGCTGTTTTCTCTAGGCGATTGACGTGAGCTTGAGGGTGAGGCCTATACTACATTGTGGAAAAGCTCGGGGTCACGGCTGTCTTTCTCCCTCTCTCGGTCCCATGCCCTGGGCTCAGCCATGGGGGAATGCTGAGGGGGAGAGACTGCCTCTCTGCCGGACTCAGAGGGCTTCCTCCCTTTCGGGCAATTCCGTTTGTGTCTTACTTCGTGGAGGAGGAATGAGGGCGCCCAGAGATATTCTGACATGAAATGCCTATCGACAGAGGATCTGGAGGAGCTGGTTTGTCAGTGGAAGGAGCCAAAAAGCCTGCATTCCTAAGGTCTCTCTGAGAACTGCCAGACACTCTGCCGTCATAGGCCTAAGATTTGGAAATTGTGACGGCAAGGCAACACCTGGAATCCTAGGAGGCAGTGGAAGTGCGGCTCTCAAACTGGATGGAAGAAGCTTCCAAGCATAGTGTTCTTTCATGTCCCAAAGAGAACCCGCGTGTCTGAGGCTGCTAGCGTTGTGGCTGGAGAGAACTGGCATCCCCGTGGGCCTGTCGGCTCATTTCCTCTTTCTGACCCTCGAAGGAAAGTCTTCCAAAAAGCCTTTGGGACCCGCTTAGAGAGAACAGCTGCGAAGCTGATGCACAGAACATCGACATAGAGACTAGCCCTGGGTCCCAAGCATCCACCTTTCTCTGGAGGGTACGTACCCCACCCGGGGATTCAAGCAGGGAGTTTGCCTTGTACAACTTAGGCAGGAAACTGGGAGGAGATGGAGGGCCACTCTACCTGCGCTCACACCACGTGGCCCGGAGAAGTTATCACGCAGCAGAATTCAACACCCTCCCACTACACGTGTGTAGCCAAAAGAGGCGCTGGGCAGTGGGTGTTCTCAGCCCAAGAGCAGTCCTTGTTCTGGGCCGCACCTGCTCTGCGGTTCAAAGGGTCTCTGAGTCTGCTCCTTTGGAGGCATTTCAGAGCTGACGCTATCCCTGGGCTGCCGAAGCAAAGAGGCATAGCGGCCTTTCACACTGAAGGCATGGGCTTGTTTCCCATTCAGCGAGTGTATGTGGCCCCTCCCAGGCTGGAGGCGCGTTAGCTGACACCCTTTGTGCTGTGCCCCTGGAAAATCCAAGTGGCTGTACCCGATGTGGGCTGCCTGGTGAAACAACTTGCAGTCACCAGCACCCTGAGTACCCTTCCTGCAGTGTGAGTCCTAGCTAGGTAAACTCGGCCTTCGGAGGCTAGAGGGGAGCAAACATGTTCAACTTGTGGGGAAAGTCTTTGACCGATGACCGATTTGCTTGTGCTTGGGCGAGGGTTAGGCAGGAACTTTCCAACACAGGGTTTTTGCCTCACCGTAAGCCGTCCCTTTGGGCTGAAGCAGGCGGCGGGTCTGTCTGTATCACAGTCTGGGAAGGAGGGCCTCAGGTGAGTCTGCCCACTGACTGCCCTCCATCATAGCCAGCTGAGAAAATATGGCAAGGCTGATGGAACCCACTGACAGCGAAATGTTTCTCTTCAGAAGAGGAGATTTTGCTACCAAACGTCAGCAGCTCCTCAGAGTGCTGTTCTGGTGTAGACTGGGGCGAGCTCCCACGGTCCGAAGATTACGAACGGCTCTTTTCCAGTTGCTTCATCCGAGAGAGAGCCAGAAGGGCTGATCTCAACAAATAGGGCTGCACCCCGTGAGTGCTTCGGGCAGGGCAGTCCTGAGCCAGTGTGCCACCTAAGGAATGAAAGCCAAGTTTCCTAGCCACAGGAAAGCAGACCGAGGCCTGCTGTTTTCTCTAGGCGATTGACGTGAGCTTGAGGGTGAGGCCTATACTACATTGTGGAAAAGCTCGGGGTCACGGCTGTCTTTCTCCCTCTCTCGGTCCCATGCCCTGGGCTCAGCCATGGGGGAATGCTGAGGGGGAGAGACTGCCTCTCTGCCGGACTCAGAGGGCTTCCTCCCTTTCGGGCAATTCCGTTTGTGTCTTACTTCGTGGAGGAGGAATGAGGGCGCCCAGAGATATTCTGACATGAAATGCCTATCGACAGAGGATCTGGAGGAGCTGGTTTGTCAGTGGAAGGAGCCAAAAAGCCTGCATTCCTAAGGTCTCTCTGAGAACTGCCAGACACTCTGCCGTCATAGGCCTAAGAATTGGAAATTGTGACGGCAAGGCAACACCTGGAATCCTAGGAGGCAGTGGAAGTGCGGCTCTCAAACTGGATGGAAGAAGCTTCCAAGCATAGTGTTCTTTCATGTCCCAAAGAGAACCCGCGTGTCTGAGGCTGCTAGCGTTGTGGCTGGAGAGAACTGGCATCCCCGTGGGCCTGTCGGCTCATTTCCTCTTTCTGACCCTCGAAGGAAAGTCTTCCAAAAAGCCTTTGGGACCCGCTTAGAGAGAACAGCTGCGAAGCTGATGCACAGAACATCGACATAGAGACTAGCCCTGGGTCCCAAGCATCCACCTTTCTCTGGAGGGTACGTACCCCACCCGGGGATTCAAGCAGGGAGTTTGCCTTGTACAACTTAGGCAGGAAACTGGGAGGAGATGGAGGGCCACTCTACCTGCGCTCACACCACGTGGCCCGGAGAAGTTATCACGCAGCAGAATTCAACACCCTCCCACTACACGTGTGTAGCCAAAAGAGGCGCTGGGCAGTGGGTGTTCTCAGCCCAAGAGCAGTCCTTGTTCTGGGCCGCACCTGCTCTGCGGTTCAAAGGGTCTCTGAGTCTGCTCCTTTGGAGGCATTTCAGAGCTGACGCTATCCCTGGGCTGCCGAAGCAAAGAGGCATAGCGGCCTTTCACACTGAAGGCATGGGCTTGTTTCCCATTCAGCGAGTGTATGTGGCCCCTCCCAGGCTGGAGGCGCGTTAGCTGACACCCTTTGCGCTGTGCCCCTGGAAAATCCAAGTGGCTGTACCCGATGTGGGCTGCCTGGTGAAACAACTTGCAGTCACCAGCACCCTGAGTACCCTTCCTGCAGTGTGAGTCCTAGCTAGGTAAACTCGGCCTTCGGAGGCTAGAGGGGAGCAAACATGTTCAACTTGTGGGGAAAGTCTTTGGCCGATGACCGATTTGCTTGTGCTTGGGCGAGGGTTAGGCAGGAACTTTCCAACACAGGGTTTTTGCCTCACCGTAAGCCGTCCCTTTGGGCTGAAGCAGGCGGCGGGTCTGTCTGTATCACAGTCTGGGAAGGAGGGCCTCAGGTGAGTCTGCCCACTGACTGCCCTCCATCATAGCCAGCTGAGAAAATATGGCAAGGCTGATGGAACCCACTGACAGCGAAATGTTTCTCTTCAGAAGAGGAGATTTTGCTACCAAACGTCAGCAGCTCCTCAGAGTGCTGTTCTGGTGTAGACTGGGGCGAGCTCCCACGGTCCGAAGATTACGAACGGCTCTTTTCCAGTTGCTTCATCCGAGAGAGAGCCAGAAGGGCTGATCTCAACAAACAGGGCTGCACCCCGTGAGTGCTTCGGGCAGGGCAGTCCTGAGCCAGTGTGCCACCTAAGGAATGAAAGCCAAGTTTCCTAGCCACAGGAAAGCAGACCGAGGCCTGCTGTTTTCTCTAGGCGATTGACGTGAGCTTGAGGGTGAGGCCTATACTACATTGTGGAAAAGCTCGGGGTCACGGCTGTCTTTCTCCCTCTCTCGGTCCCATGCCCTGGGCTCAGCCATGGGGGAATGCTGAGGGGGAGAGACTGCCTCTCTGCCGGACTCAGAGGGCTTCCTCCCTTTCGGGCAATTCCGTTTGTGTCTTACTTCGTGGAGGAGGAATGAGGGCGCCCAGAGATATTCTGACATGAAATGCCTATCGACAGAGGATCTGGAGGAGCTGGTTTGTCAGTGGAAGGAGCCAAAAAGCCTGCATTCCTAAGGTCTCTCTGAGAACTGCCAGACACTCTGCCGTCATAGGCCTAAGAATTGGAAATTGTGACGGCAAGGCAACACCTGGAATCCTAGGAGGCAGTGGAAGTGCGGCTCTCAAACTGGATGGAAGAAGCTTCCAAGCATAGTGTTCTTTCATGTCCCAAAGAGAACCCGCGTGTCTGAGGCTGCTAGCGTTGTGGCTGGAGAGAACTGGCATCCCCGTGGGCCTGTCGGCTCATTTCCTCTTTCTGACCCTCGAAGGAAAGTCTTCCAAAAAGCCTTTGGGACCCGCTTAGAGAGAACAGCTGCGAAGCTGATGCACAGAACATCGACATAGAGACTAGCCCTGGGTCCCAAGCATCCACCTTTCTCTGGAGGGTACGTACCCCACCCGGGGATTCAAGCAGGGAGTTTGCCTTGTACAACTTAGGCAGGAAACTGGGAGGAGATGGAGGGCCACTCTACCTGCGCTCACACCACGTGGCCCGGAGAAGTTATCACGCAGCAGAATTCAACACCCTCGCACTACACGTGTGTAGCCAAAAGAGGCGCTGGGCAGTGGGTGTTCTCAGCCCAAGAGCAGTCCTTGTTCTGGGCCGCACCTGCTCTGCGGTTCAAAGGGTCTCTGAGTCTGCTCCTTTGGAGGCATTTCAGAGCTGACGCTATCCCTGGGCTGCCGAAGCAAAGAGGCATAGCGGCCTTTCACACTGAAGGCATGGGCTTGTTTCCCATTCAGAGAGTGTATGTGGCCCCTCCCAGGCTGGAGGCGCGTTAGCTGACACCCTTTGCGCTGTGCCCCTGGAAAATCCAAGTGGCTGTACCCGATGTGGGCTGCCTGGTGAAACAACTTGCAGTCACCAGCACCCTGAGTACCCTTCCTGCAGTGTGAGTCCTAGCTAGGTAAACTCGGCCTTCGGAGGCTAGAGGGGAGCAAACATGTTCAACTTGTGGGGAAAGTCTTTGACCGATGACCGATTTGCTTGTGCTTGGGCGAGGGTTAGGCAGGAACTTTCCAACACAGGGTTTTTGCCTCACCGTAAGCCGTCCCTTTGGGCTGAAGCAGGCGGCGGGTCTGTCTGTATCACAGTCTGGGAAGGAGGGCCTCAGGTGAGTCTGCCCACTGACTGCCCTCCATCATAGCCAGCTGAGAAAATATGGCAAGGCTGATGGAACCCACTGACAGCGAAATGTTTCTCTTCAGAAGAGGAGATTTTGCTACCAAACGTCAGCAGCTCCTCAGAGTGCTGTTCTGGTGTAGACTGGGGCGAGCTCCCACGGTCCGAAGATTACGAACGGCTCTTTTCCAGTTGCTTCATCCGAGAGAGAGCCAGAAGGGCTGATCTCAACAAATAGGGCTGCACCCCGTGAGTGCTTCGGGCAGGGCAGTCCTGAGCCAGTGTGCCACCTAAGGAATGAAAGCCAAGTTTCCTAGCCACAGGAAAGCAGACCGAGGCCTGCTGTTTTCTCTAGGCGATTGACGTGAGCTTGAGGGTGAGGCCTATACTACATTGTGGAAAAGCTCGGGGTCACGGCTGTCTTTCTCCCTCTCTCGGTCCCATGCCCTGGGCTCAGCCATGGGGGAATGCTGAGGGGGAGAGACTGCCTCTCTGCCGGACTCAGAGGGCTTCCTCCCTTTCGGGCAATTCCGTTTGTGTCTTACTTCGTGGAGGAGGAATGAGGGCGCCCAGAGATATTCTGACATGAAATGCCTATCGACAGAGGATCTGGAGGAGCTGGTTTGTCAGTGGAAGGAGCCAAAAAGCCTGCATTCCTAAGGTCTCTCTGAGAACTGCCAGACACTCTGCCGTCATAGGCCTAAGAATTGGAAATTGTGACGGCAAGGCAACACCTGGAATCCTAGGAGGCAGTGGAAGTGCGGCTCTCAAACTGGATGGAAGAAGCTTCCAAGCATAGTGTTCTTTCATGTCCCAAAGAGAACCCGCGTGTCTGAGGCTGCTAGCGTTGTGGCTGGAGAGAACTGGCATCCCCGTGGGCCTGTCGGCTCATTTCCTCTTTCTGACCCTCGAAGGAAAGTCTTCCAAAAAGCCTTTGGGACCCGCTTAGAGAGAACAGCTGCGAAGCTGATGCACAGAACATCGACATAGAGACTAGCCCTGGGTCCCAAGCATCCACCTTTCTCTGGAGGGTACGTACCCCACCCGGGGATTCAAGCAGGGAGTTTGCCTTGTACAACTTAGGCAGGAAACTGGGAGGAGATGGAGGGCCACTCTACCTGCGCTCACACCACGTGGCCCGGAGAAGTTATCACGCAGCAGAATTCAACACCCTCGCACTACACGTGTGTAGCCAAAAGAGGCGCTGGGCAGTGGGTGTTCTCAGCCCAAGAGCAGTCCTTGTTCTGGGCCGCACCTGCTCTGCGGTTCAAAGGGTCTCTGAGTCTGCTCCTTTGGAGGCATTTCAGAGCTGACGCTATCCCTGGGCTGCCGAAGCAAAGAGGCATAGCGGCCTTTCACACTGAAGGCATGGGCTTGTTTCCCATTCAGCGAGTGTATGTGGCCCCTCCCAGGCTGGAGGCGCGTTAGCTGACACCCTTTGCGCTGTGCCCCTGGAAAATCCAAGTGGCTGTACCCGATGTGGGCTGCCTGGTGAAACAACTTGCAGTCACCAGCACCCTGAGTACCCTTCCTGCAGTGTGAGTCCTAGCTAGGTAAACTCGGCCTTCGGAGGCTAGAGGGGAGCAAACATGTTCAACTTGTGGGGAAAGTCTTTGACCGATGACCGATTTGCTTGTGCTTGGGCGAGGGTTAGGCAGGAACTTTCCAACACAGGGTTTTTGCCTCACCGTAAGCCGTCCCTTTGGGCTGAAGCAGGCGGCGGGTCTGTCTGTATCACAGTCTGGGAAGGAGGGCCTCAGGTGAGTCTGCCCACTGACTGCCCTCCATCATAGCCAGCTGAGAAAATATGGCAAGGCTGATGGAACCCACTGACAGCGAAATGTTTCTCTTCAGAAGAGGAGATTTTGCTACCAAACGTCAGCAGCTCCTCAGAGTGCTGTTCTGGTGTAGACTGGGGCGAGCTCCCACGGTCCGAAGATTACGAACGGCTCTTTTCCAGTTGCTTCATCCGAGAGAGAGCCAGAAGGGCTGATCTCAACAAATAGGGCTGCACCCCGTGAGTGCTTCGGGCAGGGCAGTCCTGAGCCAGTGTGCCACCTAAGGAATGAAAGCCAAGTTTCCTAGCCACAGGAAAGCAGACCGAGGCCTGCTGTTTTCTCTAGGCGATTGACGTGAGCTTGAGGGTGAGGCCTATACTACATTGTGGAAAAGCTCGGGGTCACGGCTGTCTTTCTCCCTCTCTCGGTCCCATGCCCTGGGCTCAGCCATGGGGGAGTGCTGAGGGGGAGAGACTGCCTCTCTGCCGGACTCAGAGGGCTTCCTCCCTTTCGGGCAATTCCGTTTGTGTCTTACTTCGTGGAGGAGGAATGAGGGCGCCCAGAGATATTCTGACATGAAATGCCTATCGACAGAGGATCTGGAGGAGCTGGTTTGTCAGTGGAAGGAGCCAAAAAGCCTGCATTCCTAAGGTCTCTCTGAGAACTGCCAGACACTCTGCCGTCATAGGCCTAAGAATTGGAAATTGTGACGGCAAGGCAACACCTGGAATCCTAGGAGGCAGTGGAAGTGCGGCTCTCAAACTGGATGGAAGAAGCTTCCAAGCATAGTGTTCTTTCATGTCCCAAAGAGAACCCGCGTGTCTGAGGCTGCTAGCGTTGTGGCTGGAGAGAACTGGCATCCCCGTGGGCCTGTCGGCTCATTTCCTCTTTCTGACCCTCGAAGGAAAGTCTTCCAAAAAGCCTTTGGGACCCGCTTAGAGAGAACAGCTGCGAAGCTGATGCACAGAACATCGACATAGAGACTAGCCCTGGGTCCCAAGCATCCACCTTTCTCTGGAGGGTACGTACCCCACCCGGGGATTCAAGCAGGGAGTTTGCCTTGTACAACTTAGGCAGGAAACTGGGAGGAGATGGAGGGCCACTCTACCTGCGCTCACACCACGTGGCCCGGAGAAGTTATCACGCAGCAGAATTCAACACCCTCCCACTACACGTGTGTAGCCAAAAGAGGCGCTGGGCAGTGGGTGTTCTCAGCCCAAGAGCAGTCCTTGTTCTGGGCCGCACCTGCTCTGCGGTTCAAAGGGTCTCTGAGTCTGCTCCTTTGGAGGCATTTCAGAGCTGACGCTATCCCTGGGCTGCCGAAGCAAAGAGGCATAGCGGCCTTTCACACTGAAGGCATGGGCTTGTTTCCCATTCAGCGAGTGTATGTGGGCCCTCCCAGGCTGGAGGCGCGTTAGCTGACACCCTTTGCGCTGTGCCCCTGGAAAATCCAAGTGGCTGTACCCGATGTGGGCTGCCTGGTGAAACAACTTGCAGTCACCAGCACCCTGAGTACCCTTCCTGCAGTGTGAGTCCTAGCTAGGTAAACTCGGCCTTCGGAGGCTAGAGGGGAGCAAACATGTTCAACTTGTGGGGAAAGTCTTTGACCGATGACCGATTTGCTTGTGCTTGGGCGAGGGTTAGGCAGGAACTTTCCAACACAGGGTTTTTGCCTCACCGTAAGCCGTCCCTTTGGGCTGAAGCAGGCGGCGGGTCTGTCTGTATCACAGTCTGGGAAGGAGGGCCTCAGGTGAGTCTGCCCACTGACTGCCCTCCATCATAGCCAGCTGAGAAAATATGGCAAGGCTGATGGAACCCACTGACAGCGAAATGTTTCTCTTCAGAAGAGGAGATTTTGCTACCAAACGTCAGCAGCTCCTCAGAGTGCTGTTCTGGTGTAGACTGGGGCGAGCTCCCACGGTCCGAAGATTACGAACGGCTCTTTTCCAGTTGCTTCATCCGAGAGAGAGCCAGAAGGGCTGATCTCAACAAATAGGGCTGCACCCCGTGAGTGCTTCGGGCAGGGCAGTCCTGAGCCAGTGTGCCACCTAAGGAATGAAAGCCAAGTTTCCTAGCCACAGGAAAGCAGACCGAGGCCTGCTGTTTTCTCTAGGCGATTGACGTGAGCTTGAGGGTGAGGCCTATACTACATTGTGGAAAAGCTCGGGGTCACGGCTGTCTTTCTCCCTCTCTCGGTCCCATGCCCTGGGCTCAGCCATGGGGGAATGCTGAGGGGGAGAGACTGCCTCTCTGCCGGACTCAGAGGGCTTCCTCCCTTTCGGGCAATTCCGTTTGTGTCTTACTTCGTGGAGGAGGAATGAGGGCGCCCAGAGATATTCTGACATGAAATGCCTATCGACAGAGGATCTGGAGGAGCTGGTTTGTCAGTGGAAGGAGCCAAAAAGCCTGCATTCCTAAGGTCTCTCTGAGAACTGCCAGACACTCTGCCGTCATAGGCCTAAGAATTGGAAATTGTGACGGCAAGGCAACACCTGGAATCCTAGGAGGCAGTGGAAGTGCGGCTCTCAAACTGGATGGAAGAAGCTTCCAAGCATAGTGTTCTTTCATGTCCCAAAGAGAACCCGCGTGTCTGAGGCTGCTAGCGTTGTGGCTGGAGAGAACTGGCATCCCCGTGGGCCTGTCGGCTCATTTCCTCTTTCTGACCCTCGAAGGAAAGTCTTCCAAAAAGCCTTTGGGACCCGCTTAGAGAGAACAGCTGCGAAGCTGATGCACAGAACATCGACATAGAGACTAGCCCTGGGTCCCAAGCATCCACCTTTCTCTGGAGGGTACGTACCCCACCCGGGGATTCAAGCAGGGAGTTTGCCTTGTACAACTTAGGCAGGAAACTGGGAGGAGATGGAGGGCCACTCTACCTGCGCTCACACCACGTGGCCCGGAGAAGTTATCACGCAGCAGAATTCAACACCCTCCCACTACACGTGTGTAGCCAAAAGAGGCGCTGGGCAGTGGGTGTTCTCAGCCCAAGAGCAGTCCTTGTTCTGGGCCGCACCTGCTCTGCGGTTCAAAGGGTCTCTGAGTCTGCTCCTTTGGAGGCATTTCAGAGCTGACGCTATCCCTGGGCTGCCGAAGCAAAGAGGCATAGCGGCCTTTCACACTGAAGGCATGGGCTTGTTTCCCATTCAGAGAGTGTATGTGGCCCCTCCCAGGCTGGAGGCGCGTTAGCTGACACCCTTTGCGCTGTGCCCCTGGAAAATCCAAGTGGCTGTACCCGATGTGGGCTGCCTGGTGAAACAACTTGCAGTCACCAGCACCCTGAGTACCCTTCCTGCAGTGTGAGTCCTAGCTAGGTAAACTCGGCCTTCGGAGGCTAGAGGGGAGCAAACATGTTCAACTTGTGGGGAAAGTCTTTGACCGATGACCGATTTGCTTGTGCTTGGGCGAGGGTTAGGCAGGAACTTTCCAACACAGGGTTTTTGCCTCACCGTAAGCCGTCCCTTTGGGCTGAAGCAGGCGGCGGGTCTGTCTGTATCACAGTCTGGGAAGGAGGGCCTCAGGTGAGTCTGCCCACTGACTGCCCTCCATCATAGCCAGCTGAGAAAATATGGCAAGGCTGATGGAACCCACTGACAGCGAAATGTTTCTCTTCAGAAGAGGAGATTTTGCTACCAAACGTCAGCAGCTCCTCAGAGTGCTGTTCTGGTGTAGACTGGGGCGAGCTCCCACGGTCCGAAGATTACGAACGGCTCTTTTCCAGTTGCTTCATCCGAGAGAGAGCCAGAAGGGCTGATCTCAACAAATAGGGCTGCACCCCGTGAGTGCTTCGGGCAGGGCAGTCCTGAGCCAGTGTGCCACCTAAGGAATGAAAGCCAAGTTTCCTAGCCACAGGAAAGCAGACCGAGGCCTGCTGTTTTCTCTAGGCGATTGACGTGAGCTTGAGGGTGAGGCCTATACTACATTGTGGAAAAGCTCGGGGTCACGGCTGTCTTTCTCCCTCTCTCGGTCCCATGCCCTGGGCTCAGCCATGGGGGAATGCTGAGGGGGAGAGACTGCCTCTCTGCCGGACTCAGAGGGCTTCCTCCCTTTCGGGCAATTCCGTTTGTGTCTTACTTCGTGGAGGAGGAATGAGGGCGCCCAGAGATATTCTGACATGAAATGCCTATCGACAGAGGATCTGGAGGAGCTGGTTTGTCAGTGGAAGGAGCCAAAAAGCCTGCATTCCTAAGGTCTCTCTGAGAACTGCCAGACACTCTGCCGTCATAGGCCTAAGATTTGGAAATTGTGACGGCAAGGCAACACCTGGAATCCTAGGAGGCAGTGGAAGTGCGGCTCTCAAACTGGATGGAAGAAGCTTCCAAGCATAGTGTTCTTTCATGTCCCAAAGAGAACCCGCGTGTCTGAGGCTGCTAGCGTTGTGGCTGGAGAGAACTGGCATCCCCGTGGGCCTGTCGGCTCATTTCCTCTTTCTGACCCTCGAAGGAAAGTCTTCCAAAAAGCCTTTGGGACCCGCTTAGAGAGAACAGCTGCGAAGCTGATGCAGAGAACATCGACATAGAGACTAGCCCTGGGTCCCAAGCATCCACCTTTCTCTGGAGGGTACGTACCCCACCCGGGGATTCAAGCAGGGAGTTTGCCTTGTACAACTTAGGCAGGAAACTGGGAGGAGATGGAGGGCCACTCTACCTGCGCTCACACCACGTGGCCCGGAGAAGTTATCACGCAGCAGAATTCAACACCCTCGCACTACACGTGTGTAGCCAAAAGAGGCGCTGGGCAGTGGGTGTTCTCAGCCCAAGAGCA
Source organism: Balaenoptera ricei (assembly GCF_028023285.1). Classification (NCBI taxonomy): domain Eukaryota; kingdom Metazoa; phylum Chordata; class Mammalia; order Artiodactyla; family Balaenopteridae; genus Balaenoptera; species Balaenoptera ricei. The sequence continues at coordinate 100,941 of NW_026777703.1, forward strand.
GTCCTTGTTCTGGGCCGCACCTGCTCTGCGGTTCAAAGGGTCTCTGAGTCTGCTCCTTTGGAGGCATTTCAGAGCTGACGCTATCCCTGGGCTGCCGAAGCAAAGAGGCATAGCGGCCTTTCACACTGAAGGCATGGGCTTGTTTCCCATTCAGAGAGTGTATGTGGCCCCTCCCAGGCTGGAGGCGCGTTAGCTGACACCCTTTGCGCTGTGCCCCTGGAAAATCCAAGTGGCTGTACCCGATGTGGGCTGCCTGGTGAAACAACTTGCAGTCACCAGCACCCTGAGTACCCTTCCTGCAGTGTGAGTCCTAGCTAGGTAAACTCGGCCTTCGGAGGCTAGAGGGGAGCAAACATGTTCAACTTGTGGGGAAAGTCTTTGACCGATGACCGATTTGCTTGTGCTTGGGCGAGGGTTAGGCAGGAACTTTCCAACACAGGGTTTTTGCCTCACCGTAAGCCGTCCCTTTGGGCTGAAGCAGGCGGCGGGTCTGTCTGTATCACAGTCTGGGAAGGAGGGCCTCAGGTGAGTCTGCCCACTGACTGCCCTCCATCATAGCCAGCTGAGAAAATATGGCAAGGCTGATGGAACCCACTGACAGCGAAATGTTTCTCTTCAGAAGAGGAGATTTTGCTACCAAACGTCAGCAGCTCCTCAGAGTGCTGTTCTGGTGTAGACTGGGGCGAGCTCCCACGGTCCGAAGATTACGAACGGCTCTTTTCCAGTTGCTTCATCCGAGAGAGAGCCAGAAGGGCTGATCTCAACAAATAGGGCTGCACCCCGTGAGTGCTTCGGGCAGGGCAGTCCTGAGCCAGTGTGCCACCTAAGGAATGAAAGCCAAGTTTCCTAGCCACAGGAAAGCAGACCGAGGCCTGCTGTTTTCTCTAGGCGATTGACGTGAGCTTGAGGGTGAGGCCTATACTACATTGTGGAAAAGCTCGGGGTCACGGCTGTCTTTCTCCCTCTCTCGGTCCCATGCCCTGGGCTCAGCCATGGGGGAGTGCTGAGGGGGAGAGACTGCCTCTCTGCCGGACTCAGAGGGCTTCCTCCCTTTCGGGCAATTCCGTTTGTGTCTTACTTCGTGGAGGAGGAATGAGGGCGCCCAGAGATATTCTGACATGAAATGCCTATCGACAGAGGATCTGGAGGAGCTGGTTTGTCAGTGGAAGGAGCCAAAAAGCCTGCATTCCTAAGGTCTCTCTGAGAACTGCCAGACACTCTGCCGTCATAGGCCTAAGAATTGGAAATTGTGACGGCAAGGCAACACCTGGAATCCTAGGAGGCAGTGGAAGTGCGGCTCTCAAACTGGATGGAAGAAGCTTCCAAGCATAGTGTTCTTTCATGTCCCAAAGAGAACCCGCGTGTCTGAGGCTGCTAGCGTTGTGGCTGGAGAGAACTGGCATCCCCGTGGGCCTGTCGGCTCATTTCCTCTTTCTGACCCTCGAAGGAAAGTCTTCCAAAAAGCCTTTGGGACCCGCTTAGAGAGAACAGCTGCGAAGCTGATGCACAGAACATCGACATAGAGACTAGCCCTGGGTCCCAAGCATCCACCTTTCTCTGGAGGGTACGTACCCCACCCGGGGATTCAAGCAGGGAGTTTGCCTTGTACAACTTAGGCAGGAAACTGGGAGGAGATGGAGGGCCACTCTACCTGCGCTCACACCACGTGGCCCGGAGAAGTTATCACGCAGCAGAATTCAACACCCTCGCACTACACGTGTGTAGCCAAAAGAGGCGCTGGGCAGTGGGTGTTCTCAGCCCAAGAGCAGTCCTTGTTCTGGGCCGCACCTGCTCTGCGGTTCAAAGGGTCTCTGAGTCTGCTCCTTTGGAGGCATTTCAGAGCTGACGCTATCCCTGGGCTGCCGAAGCAAAGAGGCATAGCGGCCTTTCACACTGAAGGCATGGGCTTGTTTCCCATTCAGAGAGTGTATGTGGGCCCTCCCAGGCTGGAGGCGCGTTAGCTGACACCCTTTGCGCTGTGCCCCTGGAAAATCCAAGTGGCTGTACCCGATGTGGGCTGCCTGGTGAAACAACTTGCAGTCACCAGCACCCTGAGTACCCTTCCTGCAGTGTGAGTCCTAGCTAGGTAAACTCGGCCTTCGGAGGCTAGAGGGGAGCAAACATGTTCAACTTGTGGGGAAAGTCTTTGACCGATGACCGATTTGCTTGTGCTTGGGCGAGGGTTAGGCAGGAACTTTCCAACACAGGGTTTTTGCCTCACCGTAAGCCGTCCCTTTGGGCTGAAGCAGGCGGCGGGTCTGTCTGTATCACAGTCTGGGAAGGAGGGCCTCAGGTGAGTCTGCCCACTGACTGCCCTCCATCATAGCCAGCTGAGAAAATATGGCAAGGCTGATGGAACCCACTGACAGCGAAATGTTTCTCTTCAGAAGAGGAGATTTTGCTACCAAACGTCAGCAGCTCCTCAGAGTGCTGTTCTGGTGTAGACTGGGGCGAGCTCCCACGGTCCGAAGATTACGAACGGCTCTTTTCCAGTTGCTTCATCCGAGAGAGAGCCAGAAGGGCTGATCTCAACAAATAGGGCTGCACCCCGTGAGTGCTTCGGGCAGGGCAGTCCTGAGCCAGTGTGCCACCTAAGGAATGAAAGCCAAGTTTCCTAGCCACAGGAAAGCAGACCGAGGCCTGCTGTTTTCTCTAGGCGATTGACGTGAGCTTGAGGGTGAGGCCTATACTACATTGTGGAAAAGCTCGGGGTCACGGCTGTCTTTCTCCCTCTCTCGGTCCCATGCCCTGGGCTCAGCCATGGGGGAGTGCTGAGGGGGAGAGACTGCCTCTCTGCCGGACTCAGAGGGCTTCCTCCCTTTCGGGCAATTCCGTTTGTGTCTTACTTCGTGGAGGAGGAATGAGGGCGCCCAGAGATATTCTGACATGAAATGCCTATCGACAGAGGATCTGGAGGAGCTGGTTTGTCAGTGGAAGGAGCCAAAAAGCCTGCATTCCTAAGGTCTCTCTGAGAACTGCCAGACACTCTGCCGTCATAGGCCTAAGAATTGGAAATTGTGACGGCAAGGCAACACCTGGAATCCTAGGAGGCAGTGGAAGTGCGGCTCTCAAACTGGATGGAAGAAGCTTCCAAGCATAGTGTTCTTTCATGTCCCAAAGAGAACCCGCGTGTCTGAGGCTGCTAGCGTTGTGGCTGGAGAGAACTGGCATCCCCGTGGGCCTGTCGGCTCATTTCCTCTTTCTGACCCTCGAAGGAAAGTCTTCCAAAAAGCCTTTGGGACCCGCTTAGAGAGAACAGCTGCGAAGCTGATGCACAGAACATCGACATAGAGACTAGCCCTGGGTCCCAAGCATCCACCTTTCTCTGGAGGGTACGTACCCCACCCGGGGATTCAAGCAGGGAGTTTGCCTTGTACAACTTAGGCAGGAAACTGGGAGGAGATGGAGGGCCACTCTACCTGCGCTCACACCACGTGGCCCGGAGAAGTTATCACGCAGCAGAATTCAACACCCTCGCACTACACGTGTGTAGCCAAAAGAGGCGCTGGGCAGTGGGTGTTCTCAGCCCAAGAGCAGTCCTTGTTCTGGGCCGCACCTGCTCTGCGGTTCAAAGGGTCTCTGAGTCTGCTCCTTTGGAGGCATTTCAGAGCTGACGCTATCCCTGGGCTGCCGAAGCAAAGAGGCATAGCGGCCTTTCACACTGAAGGCATGGGCTTGTTTCCCATTCAGCGAGTGTATGTGGCCCCTCCCAGGCTGGAGGCGCGTTAGCTGACACCCTTTGCGCTGTGCCCCTGGAAAATCCAAGTGGCTGTACCCGATGTGGGCTGCCTGGTGAAACAACTTGCAGTCACCAGCACCCTGAGTACCCTTCCTGCAGTGTGAGTCCTAGCTAGGTAAACTCGGCCTTCGGAGGCTAGAGGGGAGCAAACATGTTCAACTTGTGGGGAAAGTCTTTGACCGATGACCGATTTGCTTGTGCTTGGGCGAGGGTTAGGCAGGAACTTTCCAACACAGGGTTTTTGCCTCACCGTAAGCCGTCCCTTTGGGCTGAAGCAGGCGGCGGGTCTGTCTGTATCACAGTCTGGGAAGGAGGGCCTCAGGTGAGTCTGCCCACTGACTGCCCTCCATCATAGCCAGCTGAGAAAATATGGCAAGGCTGATGGAACCCACTGACAGCGAAATGTTTCTCTTCAGAAGAGGAGATTTTGCTACCAAACGTCAGCAGCTCCTCAGAGTGCTGTTCTGGTGTAGACTGGGGCGAGCTCCCACGGTCCGAAGATTACGAACGGCTCTTTTCCAGTTGCTTCATCCGAGAGAGAGCCAGAAGGGCTGATCTCAACAAATAGGGCTGCACCCCGTGAGTGCTTCGGGCAGGGCAGTCCTGAGCCAGTGTGCCACCTAAGGAATGAAAGCCAAGTTTCCTAGCCACAGGAAAGCAGACCGAGGCCTGCTGTTTTCTCTAGGCGATTGACGTGAGCTTGAGGGTGAGGCCTATACTACATTGTGGAAAAGCTCGGGGTCACGGCTGTCTTTCTCCCTCTCTCGGTCCCATGCCCTGGGCTCAGCCATGGGGGAGTGCTGAGGGGGAGAGACTGCCTCTCTGCCGGACTCAGAGGGCTTCCTCCCTTTCGGGCAATTCCGTTTGTGTCTTACTTCGTGGAGGAGGAATGAGGGCGCCCAGAGATATTCTGACATGAAATGCCTATCGACAGAGGATCTGGAGGAGCTGGTTTGTCAGTGGAAGGAGCCAAAAAGCCTGCATTCCTAAGGTCTCTCTGAGAACTGCCAGACACTCTGCCGTCATAGGCCTAAGAATTGGAAATTGTGACGGCAAGGCAACACCTGGAATCCTAGGAGGCAGTGGAAGTGCGGCTCTCAAACTGGATGGAAGAAGCTTCCAAGCATAGTGTTCTTTCATGTCCCAAAGAGAACCCGCGTGTCTGAGGCTGCTAGCGTTGTGGCTGGAGAGAACTGGCATCCCCGTGGGCCTGTCGGCTCATTTCCTCTTTCTGACCCTCGAAGGAAAGTCTTCCAAAAAGCCTTTGGGACCCGCTTAGAGAGAACAGCTGCGAAGCTGATGCACAGAACATCGACATAGAGACTAGCCCTGGGTCCCAAGCATCCACCTTTCTCTGGAGGGTACGTACCCCACCCGGGGATTCAAGCAGGGAGTTTGCCTTGTACAACTTAGGCAGGAAACTGGGAGGAGATGGAGGGCCACTCTACCTGCGCTCACACCACGTGGCCCGGAGAAGTTATCACGCAGCAGAATTCAACACCCTCGCACTACACGTGTGTAGCCAAAAGAGGCGCTGGGCAGTGGGTGTTCTCAGCCCAAGAGCAGTCCTTGTTCTGGGCCGCACCTGCTCTGCGGTTCAAAGGGTCTCTGAGTCTGCTCCTTTGGAGGCATTTCAGAGCTGACGCTATCCCTGGGCTGCCGAAGCAAAGAGGCATAGCGGCCTTTCACACTGAAGGCATGGGCTTGTTTCCCATTCAGCGAGTGTATGTGGCCCCTCCCAGGCTGGAGGCGCGTTAGCTGACACCCTTTGCGCTGTGCCCCTGGAAAATCCAAGTGGCTGTACCCGATGTGGGCTGCCTGGTGAAACAACTTGCAGTCACCAGCACCCTGAGTACCCTTCCTGCAGTGTGAGTCCTAGCTAGGTAAACTCGGCCTTCGGAGGCTAGAGGGGAGCAAACATGTTCAACTTGTGGGGAAAGTCTTTGACCGATGACCGATTTGCTTGTGCTTGGGCGAGGGTTAGGCAGGAACTTTCCAACACAGGGTTTTTGCCTCACCGTAAGCCGTCCCTTTGGGCTGAAGCAGGCGGCGGGTCTGTCTGTATCACAGTCTGGGAAGGAGGGCCTCAGGTGAGTCTGCCCACTGACTGCCCTCCATCATAGCCAGCTGAGAAAATATGGCAAGGCTGATGGAACCCACTGACAGCGAAATGTTTCTCTTCAGAAGAGGAGATTTTGCTACCAAACGTCAGCAGCTCCTCAGAGTGCTGTTCTGGTGTAGACTGGGGCGAGCTCCCACGGTCCGAAGATTACGAACGGCTCTTTTCCAGTTGCTTCATCCGAGAGAGAGCCAGAAGGGCTGATCTCAACAAACAGGGCTGCACCCCGTGAGTGCTTCGGGCAGGGCAGTCCTGAGCCAGTGTGCCACCTAAGGAATGAAAGCCAAGTTTCCTAGCCACAGGAAAGCAGACCGAGGCCTGCTGTTTTCTCTAGGCGATTGACGTGAGCTTGAGGGTGAGGCCTATACTACATTGTGGAAAAGCTCGGGGTCACGGCTGTCTTTCTCCCTCTCTCGGTCCCATGCCCTGGGCTCAGCCATGGGGGAGTGCTGAGGGGGAGAGACTGCCTCTCTGCCGGACTCAGAGGGCTTCCTCCCTTTCGGGCAATTCCGTTTGTGTCTTACTTCGTGGAGGAGGAATGAGGGCGCCCAGAGATATTCTGACATGAAATGCCTATCGACAGAGGATCTGGAGGAGCTGGTTTGTCAGTGGAAGGAGCCAAAAAGCCTGCATTCCTAAGGTCTCTCTGAGAACTGCCAGACACTCTGCCGTCATAGGCCTAAGATTTGGAAATTGTGACGGCAAGGCAACACCTGGAATCCTAGGAGGCAGTGGAAGTGCGGCTCTCAAACTGGATGGAAGAAGCTTCCAAGCATAGTGTTCTTTCATGTCCCAAAGAGAACCCGCGTGTCTGAGGCTGCTAGCGTTGTGGCTGGAGAGAACTGGCATCCCCGTGGGCCTGTCGGCTCATTTCCTCTTTCTGACCCTCGAAGGAAAGTCTTCCAAAAAGCCTTTGGGACCCGCTTAGAGAGAACAGCTGCGAAGCTGATGCACAGAACATCGACATAGAGACTAGCCCTGGGTCCCAAGCATCCACCTTTCTCTGGAGGGTACGTACCCCACCCGGGGATTCAAGCAGGGAGTTTGCCTTGTACAACTTAGGCAGGAAACTGGGAGGAGATGGAGGGCCACTCTACCTGCGCTCACACCACGTGGCCCGGAGAAGTTATCACGCAGCAGAATTCAACACCCTCGCACTACACGTGTGTAGCCAAAAGAGGCGCTGGGCAGTGGGTGTTCTCAGCCCAAGAGCAGTCCTTGTTCTGGGCCGCACCTGCTCTGCGGTTCAAAGGGTCTCTGAGTCTGCTCCTTTGGAGGCATTTCAGAGCTGACGCTATCCCTGGGCTGCCGAAGCAAAGAGGCATAGCGGCCTTTCACACTGAAGGCATGGGCTTGTTTCCCATTCAGCGAGTGTATGTGGCCCCTCCCAGGCTGGAGGCGCGTTAGCTGACACCCTTTGCGCTGTGCCCCTGGAAAATCCAAGTGGCTGTACCCGATGTGGGCTGCCTGGTGAAACAACTTGCAGTCACCAGCACCCTGAGTACCCTTCCTGCAGTGTGAGTCCTAGCTAGGTAAACTCGGCCTTCGGAGGCTAGAGGGGAGCAAACATGTTCAACTTGTGGGGAAAGTCTTTGACCGATGACCGATTTGCTTGTGCTTGGGCGAGGGTTAGGCAGGAACTTTCCAACACAGGGTTTTTGCCTCACCGTAAGCCGTCCCTTTGGGCTGAAGCAGGCGGCGGGTCTGTCTGTATCACAGTCTGGGAAGGAGGGCCTCAGGTGAGTCTGCCCACTGACTGCCCTCCATCATAGCCAGCTGAGAAAATATGGCAAGGCTGATGGAACCCACTGACAGCGAAATGTTTCTCTTCAGAAGAGGAGATTTTGCTACCAAACGTCAGCAGCTCCTCAGAGTGCTGTTCTGGTGTAGACTGGGGCGAGCTCCCACGGTCCGAAGATTACGAACGGCTCTTTTCCAGTTGCTTCATCCGAGAGAGAGCCAGAAGGGCTGATCTCAACAAACAGGGCTGCACCCCGTGAGTGCTTCGGGCAGGGCAGTCCTGAGCCAGTGTGCCACCTAAGGAATGAAAGCCAAGTTTCCTAGCCACAGGAAAGCAGACCGAGGCCTGCTGTTTTCTCTAGGCGATTGACGTGAGCTTGAGGGTGAGGCCTATACTACATTGTGGAAAAGCTCGGGGTCACGGCTGTCTTTCTCCCTCTCTCGGTCCCATGCCCTGGGCTCAGCCATGGGGGAGTGCTGAGGGGGAGAGACTGCCTCTCTGCCGGACTCAGAGGGCTTCCTCCCTTTCGGGCAATTCCGTTTGTGTCTTACTTCGTGGAGGAGGAATGAGGGCGCCCAGAGATATTCTGACATGAAATGCCTATCGACAGAGGATCTGGAGGAGCTGGTTTGTCAGTGGAAGGAGCCAAAAAGCCTGCATTCCTAAGGTCTCTCTGAGAACTGCCAGACACTCTGCCGTCATAGGCCTAAGAATTGGAAATTGTGACGGCAAGGCAACACCTGGAATCCTAGGAGGCAGTGGAAGTGCGGCTCTCAAACTGGATGGAAGAAGCTTCCAAGCATAGTGTTCTTTCATGTCCCAAAGAGAACCCGCGTGTCTGAGGCTGCTAGCGTTGTGGCTGGAGAGAACTGGCATCCCCGTGGGCCTGTCGGCTCATTTCCTCTTTCTGACCCTCGAAGGAAAGTCTTCCAAAAAGCCTTTGGGACCCGCTTAGAGAGAACAGCTGCGAAGCTGATGCACAGAACATCGACATAGAGACTAGCCCTGGGTCCCAAGCATCCACCTTTCTCTGGAGGGTACGTACCCCACCCGGGGATTCAAGCAGGGAGTTTGCCTTGTACAACTTAGGCAGGAAACTGGGAGGAGATGGAGGGCCACTCTACCTGCGCTCACACCACGTGGCCCGGAGAAGTTATCACGCAGCAGAATTCAACACCCTCGCACTACACGTGTGTAGCCAAAAGAGGCGCTGGGCAGTGGGTGTTCTCAGCCCAAGAGCAGTCCTTGTTCTGGGCCGCACCTGCTCTGCGGTTCAAAGGGTCTCTGAGTCTGCTCCTTTGGAGGCATTTCAGAGCTGACGCTATCCCTGGGCTGCCGAAGCAAAGAGGCATAGCGGCCTTTCACACTGAAGGCATGGGCTTGTTTCCCATTCAGCGAGTGTATGTGGCCCCTCCCAGGCTGGAGGCGCGTTAGCTGACACCCTTTGCGCTGTGCCCCTGGAAAATCCAAGTGGCTGTACCCGATGTGGGCTGCCTGGTGAAACAACTTGCAGTCACCAGCACCCTGAGTACCCTTCCTGCAGTGTGAGTCCTAGCTAGGTAAACTCGGCCTTCGGAGGCTAGAGGGGAGCAAACATGTTCAACTTGTGGGGAAAGTCTTTGACCGATGACCGATTTGCTTGTGCTTGGGCGAGGGTTAGGCAGGAACTTTCCAACACAGGGTTTTTGCCTCACCGTAAGCCGTCCCTTTGGGCTGAAGCAGGCGGCGGGTCTGTCTGTATCACAGTCTGGGAAGGAGGGCCTCAGGTGAGTCTGCCCACTGACTGCCCTCCATCATAGCCAGCTGAGAAAATATGGCAAGGCTGATGGAACCCACTGACAGCGAAATGTTTCTCTTCAGAAGAGGAGATTTTGCTACCAAACGTCAGCAGCTCCTCAGAGTGCTGTTCTGGTGTAGACTGGGGCGAGCTCCCACGGTCCGAAGATTACGAACGGCTCTTTTCCAGTTGCTTCATCCGAGAGAGAGCCAGAAGGGCTGATCTCAACAAATAGGGCTGCACCCCGTGAGTGCTTCGGGCAGGGCAGTCCTGAGCCAGTGTGCCACCTAAGGAATGAAAGCCAAGTTTCCTAGCCACAGGAAAGCAGACCGAGGCCTGCTGTTTTCTCTAGGCGATTGACGTGAGCTTGAGGGTGAGGCCTATACTACATTGTGGAAAAGCTCGGGGTCACGGCTGTCTTTCTCCCTCTCTCGGTCCCATGCCCTGGGCTCAGCCATGGGGGAATGCTGAGGGGGAGAGACTGCCTCTCTGCCGGACTCAGAGGGCTTCCTCCCTTTCGGGCAATTCCGTTTGTGTCTTACTTCGTGGAGGAGGAATGAGGGCGCCCAGAGATATTCTGACATGAAATGCCTATCGACAGAGGATCTGGAGGAGCTGGTTTGTCAGTGGAAGGAGCCAAAAAGCCTGCATTCCTAAGGTCTCTCTGAGAACTGCCAGACACTCTGCCGTCATAGGCCTAAGATTTGGAAATTGTGACGGCAAGGCAACACCTGGAATCCTAGGAGGCAGTGGAAGTGCGGCTCTCAAACTGGATGGAAGAAGCTTCCAAGCATAGTGTTCTTTCATGTCCCAAAGAGAACCCGCGTGTCTGAGGCTGCTAGCGTTGTGGCTGGAGAGAACTGGCATCCCCGTGGGCCTGTCGGCTCATTTCCTCTTTCTGACCCTCGAAGGAAAGTCTTCCAAAAAGCCTTTGGGACCCGCTTAGAGAGAACAGCTGCGAAGCTGATGCACAGAACATCGACATAGAGACTAGCCCTGGGTCCCAAGCATCCACCTTTCTCTGGAGGGTACGTACCCCACCCGGGGATTCAAGCAGGGAGTTTGCCTTGTACAACTTAGGCAGGAAACTGGGAGGAGATGGAGGGCCACTCTACCTGCGCTCACACCACGTGGCCCGGAGAAGTTATCACGCAGCAGAATTCAACACCCTCGCACTACACGTGTGTAGCCAAAAGAGGCGCTGGGCAGTGGGTGTTCTCAGCCCAAGAGCAGTCCTTGTTCTGGGCCGCACCTGCTCTGCGGTTCAAAGGGTCTCTGAGTCTGCTCCTTTGGAGGCATTTCAGAGCTGACGCTATCCCTGGGCTGCCGAAGCAAAGAGGCATAGCGGCCTTTCACACTGAAGGCATGGGCTTGTTTCCCATTCAGAGAGTGTATGTGGCCCCTCCCAGGCTGGAGGCGCGTTAGCTGACACCCTTTGCGCTGTGCCCCTGGAAAATCCAAGTGGCTGTACCCGATGTGGGCTGCCTGGTGAAACAACTTGCAGTCACCAGCACCCTGAGTACCCTTCCTGCAGTGTGAGTCCTAGCTAGGTAAACTCGGCCTTCGGAGGCTAGAGGGGAGCAAACATGTTCAACTTGTGGGGAAAGTCTTTGACCGATGACCGATTTGCTTGTGCTTGGGCGAGGGTTAGGCAGGAACTTTCCAACACAGGGTTTTTGCCTCACCGTAAGCCGTCCCTTTGGGCTGAAGCAGGCGGCGGGTCTGTCTGTATCACAGTCTGGGAAGGAGGGCCTCAGGTGAGTCTGCCCACTGACTGCCCTCCATCATAGCCAGCTGAGAAAATATGGCAAGGCTGATGGAACCCACTGACAGCGAAATGTTTCTCTTCAGAAGAGGAGATTTTGCTACCAAACGTCAGCAGCTCCTCAGAGTGCTGTTCTGGTGTAGACTGGGGCGAGCTCCCACGGTCCGAAGATTACGAACGGCTCTTTTCCAGTTGCTTCATCCGAGAGAGAGCCAGAAGGGCTGATCTCAACAAATAGGGCTGCACCCCGTGAGTGCTTCGGGCAGGGCAGTCCTGAGCCAGTGTGCCACCTAAGGAATGAAAGCCAAGTTTCCTAGCCACAGGAAAGCAGACCGAGGCCTGCTGTTTTCTCTAGGCGATTGACGTGAGCTTGAGGGTGAGGCCTATACTACATTGTGGAAAAGCTCGGGGTCACGGCTGTCTTTCTCCCTCTCTCGGTCCCATGCCCTGGGCTCAGCCATGGGGGAATGCTGAGGGGGAGAGACTGCCTCTCTGCCGGACTCAGAGGGCTTCCTCCCTTTCGGGCAATTCCGTTTGTGTCTTACTTCGTGGAGGAGGAATGAGGGCGCCCAGAGATATTCTGACATGAAATGCCTATCGACAGAGGATCTGGAGGAGCTGGTTTGTCAGTGGAAGGAGCCAAAAAGCCTGCATTCCTAAGGTCTCTCTGAGAACTGCCAGACACTCTGCCGTCATAGGCCTAAGAATTGGAAATTGTGACGGCAAGGCAACACCTGGAATCCTAGGAGGCAGTGGAAGTGCGGCTCTCAAACTGGATGGAAGAAGCTTCCAAGCATAGTGTTCTTTCATGTCCCAAAGAGAACCCGCGTGTCTGAGGCTGCTAGCGTTGTGGCTGGAGAGAACTGGCATCCCCGTGGGCCTGTCGGCTCATTTCCTCTTTCTGACCCTCGAAGGAAAGTCTTCCAAAAAGCCTTTGGGACCCGCTTAGAGAGAACAGCTGCGAAGCTGATGCACAGAACATCGACATAGAGACTAGCCCTGGGTCCCAAGCATCCACCTTTCTCTGGAGGGTACGTACCCCACCCGGGGATTCAAGCAGGGAGTTTGCCTTGTACAACTTAGGCAGGAAACTGGGAGGAGATGGAGGGCCACTCTACCTGCGCTCACACCACGTGGCCCGGAGAAGTTATCACGCAGCAGAATTCAACACCCTCGCACTACACGTGTGTAGCCAAAAGAGGCGCTGGGCAGTGGGTGTTCTCAGCCCAAGAGCAGTCCTTGTTCTGGGCCGCACCTGCTCTGCGGTTCAAAGGGTCTCTGAGTCTGCTCCTTTGGAGGCATTTCAGAGCTGACGCTATCCCTGGGCTGCCGAAGCAAAGAGGCATAGCGGCCTTTCACACTGAAGGCATGGGCTTGTTTCCCATTCAGCGAGTGTATGTGGCCCCTCCCAGGCTGGAGGCGCGTTAGCTGACACCCTTTGCGCTGTGCCCCTGGAAAATCCAAGTGGCTGTACCCGATGTGGGCTGCCTGGTGAAACAACTTGCAGTCACCAGCACCCTGAGTACCCTTCCTGCAGTGTGAGTCCTAGCTAGGTAAACTCGGCCTTCGGAGGCTAGAGGGGAGCAAACATGTTCAACTTGTGGGGAAAGTCTTTGACCGATGACCGATTTGCTTGTGCTTGGGCGAGGGTTAGGCAGGAACTTTCCAACACAGGGTTTTTGCCTCACCGTAAGCCGTCCCTTTGGGCTGAAGCAGGCGGCGGGTCTGTCTGTATCACAGTCTGGGAAGGAGGGCCTCAGGTGAGTCTGCCCACTGACTGCCCTCCATCATAGCCAGCTGAGAAAATATGGCAAGGCTGATGGAACCCACTGACAGCGAAATGTTTCTCTTCAGAAGAGGAGATTTTGCTACCAAACGTCAGCAGCTCCTCAGAGTGCTGTTCTGGTGTAGACTGGGGCGAGCTCCCACGGTCCGAAGATTACGAACGGCTCTTTTCCAGTTGCTTCATCCGAGAGAGAGCCAGAAGGGCTGATCTCAACAAACAGGGCTGCACCCCGTGAGTGCTTCGGGCAGGGCAGTCCTGAGCCAGTGTGCCACCTAAGGAATGAAAGCCAAGTTTCCTAGCCACAGGAAAGCAGACCGAGGCCTGCTGTTTTCTCTAGGCGATTGACGTGAGCTTGAGGGTGAGGCCTATACTACATTGTGGAAAAGCTCGGGGTCACGGCTGTCTTTCTCCCTCTCTCGGTCCCATGCCCTGGGCTCAGCCATGGGGGAATGCTGAGGGGGAGAGACTGCCTCTCTGCCGGACTCAGAGGGCTTCCTCCCTTTCGGGCAATTCCGTTTGTGTCTTACTTCGTGGAGGAGGAATGAGGGCGCCCAGAGATATTCTGACATGAAATGCCTATCGACAGAGGATCTGGAGGAGCTGGTTTGTCAGTGGAAGGAGCCAAAAAGCCTGCATTCCTAAGGTCTCTCTGAGAACTGCCAGACACTCTGCCGTCATAGGCCTAAGAATTGGAAATTGTGACGGCAAGGCAACACCTGGAATCCTAGGAGGCAGTGGAAGTGCGGCTCTCAAACTGGATGGAAGAAGCTTCCAAGCATAGTGTTCTTTCATGTCCCAAAGAGAACCCGCGTGTCTGAGGCTGCTAGCCTTGTGGCTGGAGAGAACTGGCATCCCCGTGGGCCTGTCGGCTCATTTCCTCTTTCTGACCCTCGAAGGAAAGTCTTCCAAAAAGCCTTTGGGACCCGCTTAGAGAGAACAGCTGCGAAGCTGATGCACAGAACATCGACATAGAGACTAGCCCTGGGTCCCAAGCATCCACCTTTCTCTGGAGGGTACGTACCCCACCCGGGGATTCAAGCAGGGAGTTTGCCTTGTACAACTTAGGCAGGAAACTGGGAGGAGATGGAGGGCCACTCTACCTGCGCTCACACCACGTGGCCCGGAGAAGTTATCACGCAGCAGAATTCAACACCCTCGCACTACACGTGTGTAGCCAAAAGAGGCGCTGGGCAGTGGGTGTTCTCAGCCCAAGAGCAGTCCTTGTTCTGGGCCGCACCTGCTCTGCGGTTCAAAGGGTCTCTGAGTCTGCTCCTTTGGAGGCATTTCAGAGCTGACGCTATCCCTGGGCTGCCGAAGCAAAGAGGCATAGCGGCCTTTCACACTGAAGGCATGGGCTTGTTTCCCATTCAGCGAGTGTATGTGGCCCCTCCCAGGCTGGAGGCGCGTTAGCTGACACCCTTTGCGCTGTGCCCCTGGAAAATCCAAGTGGCTGTACCCGATGTGGGCTGCCTGGTGAAACAACTTGCAGTCACCAGCACCCTGAGTACCCTTCCTGCAGTGTGAGTCCTAGCTAGGTAAACTCGGCCTTCGGAGGCTAGAGGGGAGCAAACATGTTCAACTTGTGGGGAAAGTCTTTGGCCGATGACCGATTTGCTTGTGCTTGGGCGAGGGTTAGGCAGGAACTTTCCAACACAGGGTTTTTGCCTCACCGTAAGCCGTCCCTTTGGGCTGAAGCAGGCGGCGGGTCTGTCTGTATCACAGTCTGGGAAGGAGGGCCTCAGGTGAGTCTGCCCACTGACTGCCCTCCATCATAGCCAGCTGAGAAAATATGGCAAGGCTGATGGAACCCACTGACAGCGAAATGTTTCTCTTCAGAAGAGGAGATTTTGCTACCAAACGTCAGCAGCTCCTCAGAGTGCTGTTCTGGTGTAGACTGGGGCGAGCTCCCACGGTCCGAAGATTACGAACGGCTCTTTTCCAGTTGCTTCATCCGAGAGAGAGCCAGAAGGGCTGATCTCAACAAATAGGGCTGCACCCCGTGAGTGCTTCGGGCAGGGCAGTCCTGAGCCAGTGTGCCACCTAAGGAATGAAAGCCAAGTTTCCTAGCCACAGGAAAGCAGACCGAGGCCTGCTGTTTTCTCTAGGCGATTGACGTGAGCTTGAGGGTGAGGCCTATACTACATTGTGGAAAAGCTCGGGGTCACGGCTGTCTTTCTCCCTCTCTCGGTCCCATGCCCTGGGCTCAGCCATGGGGGAATGCTGAGGGGGAGAGACTGCCTCTCTGCCGGACTCAGAGGGCTTCCTCCCTTTCGGGCAATTCCGTTTGTGTCTTACTTCGTGGAGGAGGAATGAGGGCGCCCAGAGATATTCTGACATGAAATGCCTATCGACAGAGGATCTGGAGGAGCTGGTTTGTCAGTGGAAGGAGCCAAAAAGCCTGCATTCCTAAGGTCTCTCTGAGAACTGCCAGACACTCTGCCGTCATAGGCCTAAGAATTGGAAATTGTGACGGCAAGGCAACACCTGGAATCCTAGGAGGCAGTGGAAGTGCGGCTCTCAAACTGGATGGAAGAAGCTTCCAAGCATAGTGTTCTTTCATGTCCCAAAGAGAACCCGCGTGTCTGAGGCTGCTAGCGTTGTGGCTGGAGAGAACTGGCATCCCCGTGGGCCTGTCGGCTCATTTCCTCTTTCTGACCCTCGAAGGAAAGTCTTCCAAAAAGCCTTTGGGACCCGCTTAGAGAGAACAGCTGCGAAGCTGATGCACAGAACATCGACATAGAGACTAGCCCTGGGTCCCAAGCATCCACCTTTCTCTGGAGGGTACGTACCCCACCCGGGGATTCAAGCAGGGAGTTTGCCTTGTACAACTTAGGCAGGAAACTGGGAGGAGATGGAGGGCCACTCTACCTGCGCTCACACCACGTGGCCCGGAGAAGTTATCACGCAGCAGAATTCAACACCCTCGCACTACACGTGTGTAGCCAAAAGAGGCGCTGGGCAGTGGGTGTTCTCAGCCCAAGAGCAGTCCTTGTTCTGGGCCGCACCTGCTCTGCGGTTCAAAGGGTCTCTGAGTCTGCTCCTTTGGAGGCATTTCAGAGCTGACGCTATCCCTGGGCTGCCGAAGCAAAGAGGCATAGCGGCCTTTCACACTGAAGGCATGGGCTTGTTTCCCATTCAGCGAGTGTATGTGGCCCCTCCCAGGCTGGAGGCGCGTTAGCTGACACCCTTTGCGCTGTGCCCCTGGAAAATCCAAGTGGCTGTACCCGATGTGGGCTGCCTGGTGAAACAACTTGCAGTCACCAGCACCCTGAGTACCCTTCCTGCAGTGTGAGTCCTAGCTAGGTAAACTCGGCCTTCGGAGGCTAGAGGGGAGCAAACATGTTCAACTTGTGGGGAAAGTCTTTGACCGATGACCGATTTGCTTGTGCTTGGGCGAGGGTTAGGCAGGAACTTTCCAACACAGGGTTTTTGCCTCACCGTAAGCCGTCCCTTTGGGCTGAAGCAGGCGGCGGGTCTGTCTGTATCACAGTCTGGGAAGGAGGGCCTCAGGTGAGTCTGCCCACTGACTGCCCTCCATCATAGCCAGCTGAGAAAATATGGCAAGGCTGATGGAACCCACTGACAGCGAAATGTTTCTCTTCAGAAGAGGAGATTTTGCTACCAAACGTCAGCAGCTCCTCAGAGTGCTGTTCTGGTGTAGACTGGGGCGAGCTCCCACGGTCCGAAGATTACGAACGGCTCTTTTCCAGTTGCTTCATCCGAGAGAGAGCCAGAAGGGCTGATCTCAACAAACAGGGCTGCACCCCGTGAGTGCTTCGGGCAGGGCAGTCCTGAGCCAGTGTGCCACCTAAGGAATGAAAGCCAAGTTTCCTAGCCACAGGAAAGCAGACCGAGGCCTGCTGTTTTCTCTAGGCGATTGACGTGAGCTTGAGGGTGAGGCCTATACTACATTGTGGAAAAGCTCGGGGTCACGGCTGTCTTTCTCCCTCTCTCGGTCCCATGCCCTGGGCTCAGCCATGGGGGAATGCTGAGGGGGAGAGACTGCCTCTCTGCCGGACTCAGAGGGCTTCCTCCCTTTCGGGCAATTCCGTTTGTGTCTTACTTCGTGGAGGAGGAATGAGGGCGCCCAGAGATATTCTGACATGAAATGCCTATCGACAGAGGATCTGGAGGAGCTGGTTTGTCAGTGGAAGGAGCCAAAAAGCCTGCATTCCTAAGGTCTCTCTGAGAACTGCCAGACACTCTGCCGTCATAGGCCTAAGAATTGGAAATTGTGACGGCAAGGCAACACCTGGAATCCTAGGAGGCAGTGGAAGTGCGGCTCTCAAACTGGATGGAAGAAGCTTCCAAGCATAGTGTTCTTTCATGTCCCAAAGAGAACCCGCGTGTCTGAGGCTGCTAGCCTTGTGGCTGGAGAGAACTGGCATCCCCGTGGGCCTGTCGGCTCATTTCCTCTTTCTGACCCTCGAAGGAAAGTCTTCCAAAAAGCCTTTGGGACCCGCTTAGAGAGAACAGCTGCGAAGCTGATGCACAGAACATCGACATAGAGACTAGCCCTGGGTCCCAAGCATCCACCTTTCTCTGGAGGGTACGTACCCCACCCGGGGATTCAAGCAGGGAGTTTGCCTTGTACAACTTAGGCAGGAAACTGGGAGGAGATGGAGGGCCACTCTACCTGCGCTCACACCACGTGGCCCGGAGAAGTTATCACGCAGCAGAATTCAACACCCTCCCACTACACGTGTGTAGCCAAAAGAGGCGCTGGGCAGTGGGTGTTCTCAGCCCAAGAGCAGTCCTTGTTCTGGGCCGCACCTGCTCTGCGGTTCAAAGGGTCTCTGAGTCTGCTCCTTTGGAGGCATTTCAGAGCTGACGCTATCCCTGGGCTGCCGAAGCAAAGAGGCATAGCGGCCTTTCACACTGAAGGCATGGGCTTGTTTCCCATTCAGCGAGTGTATGTGGCCCCTCCCAGGCTGGAGGCGCGTTAGCTGACACCCTTTGCGCTGTGCCCCTGGAAAATCCAAGTGGCTGTACCCGATGTGGGCTGCCTGGTGAAACAACTTGCAGTCACCAGCACCCTGAGTACCCTTCCTGCAGTGTGAGTCCTAGCTAGGTAAACTCGGCCTTCGGAGGCTAGAGGGGAGCAAACATGTTCAACTTGTGGGGAAAGTCTTTGACCGATGACCGATTTGCTTGTGCTTGGGCGAGGGTTAGGCAGGAACTTTCCAACACAGGGTTTTTGCCTCACCGTAAGCCGTCCCTTTGGGCTGAAGCAGGCGGCGGGTCTGTCTGTATCACAGTCTGGGAAGGAGGGCCTCAGGTGAGTCTGCCCACTGACTGCCCTCCATCATAGCCAGCTGAGAAAATATGGCAAGGCTGATGGAACCCACTGACAGCGAAATGTTTCTCTTCAGAAGAGGAGATTTTGCTACCAAACGTCAGCAGCTCCTCAGAGTGCTGTTCTGGTGTAGACTGGGGCGAGCTCCCACGGTCCGAAGATTACGAACGGCTCTTTTCCAGTTGCTTCATCCGAGAGAGAGCCAGAAGGGCTGATCTCAACAAATAGGGCTGCACCCCGTGAGTGCTTCGGGCAGGGCAGTCCTGAGCCAGTGTGCCACCTAAGGAATGAAAGCCAAGTTTCCTAGCCACAGGAAAGCAGACCGAGGCCTGCTGTTTTCTCTAGGCGATTGACGTGAGCTTGAGGGTGAGGCCTATACTACATTGTGGAAAAGCTCGGGGTCACGGCTGTCTTTCTCCCTCTCTCGGTCCCATGCCCTGGGCTCAGCCATGGGGGAATGCTGAGGGGGAGAGACTGCCTCTCTGCCGGACTCAGAGGGCTTCCTCCCTTTCGGGCAATTCCGTTTGTGTCTTACTTCGTGGAGGAGGAATGAGGGCGCCCAGAGATATTCTGACATGAAATGCCTATCGACAGAGGATCTGGAGGAGCTGGTTTGTCAGTGGAAGGAGCCAAAAAGCCTGCATTCCTAAGGTCTCTCTGAGAACTGCCAGACACTCTGCCGTCATAGGCCTAAGATTTGGAAATTGTGACGGCAAGGCAACACCTGGAATCCTAGGAGGCAGTGGAAGTGCGGCTCTCAAACTGGATGGAAGAAGCTTCCAAGCATAGTGTTCTTTCATGTCCCAAAGAGAACCCGCGTGTCTGAGGCTGCTAGCCTTGTGGCTGGAGAGAACTGGCATCCCCGTGGGCCTGTCGGCTCATTTCCTCTTTCTGACCCTCGAAGGAAAGTCTTCCAAAAAGCCTTTGGGACCCGCTTAGAGAGAACAGCTGCGAAGCTGATGCACAGAACATCGACATAGAGACTAGCCCTGGGTCCCAAGCATCCACCTTTCTCTGGAGGGTACGTACCCCACCCGGGGATTCAAGCAGGGAGTTTGCCTTGTACAACTTAGGCAGGAAACTGGGAGGAGATGGAGGGCCACTCTACCTGCGCTCACACCACGTGGCCCGGAGAAGTTATCACGCAGCAGAATTCAACACCCTCGCACTACACGTGTGTAGCCAAAAGAGGCGCTGGGCAGTGGGTGTTCTCAGCCCAAGAGCAGTCCTTGTTCTGGGCCGCACCTGCTCTGCGGTTCAAAGGGTCTCTGAGTCTGCTCCTTTGGAGGCATTTCAGAGCTGACGCTATCCCTGGGCTGCCGAAGCAAAGAGGCATAGCGGCCTTTCACACTGAAGGCATGGGCTTGTTTCCCATTCAGCGAGTGTATGTGGCCCCTCCCAGGCTGGAGGCGCGTTAGCTGACACCCTTTGCGCTGTGCCCCTGGAAAATCCAAGTGGCTGTACCCGATGTGGGCTGCCTGGTGAAACAACTTGCAGTCACCAGCACCCTGAGTACCCTTCCTGCAGTGTGAGTCCTAGCTAGGTAAACTCGGCCTTCGGAGGCTAGAGGGGAGCAAACATGTTCAACTTGTGGGGAAAGTCTTTGACCGATGACCGATTTGCTTGTGCTTGGGCGAGGGTTAGGCAGGAACTTTCCAACACAGGGTTTTTGCCTCACCGTAAGCCGTCCCTTTGGGCTGAAGCAGGCGGCGGGTCTGTCTGTATCACAGTCTGGGAAGGAGGGCCTCAGGTGAGTCTGCCCACTGACTGCCCTCCATCATAGCCAGCTGAGAAAATATGGCAAGGCTGATGGAACCCACTGACAGCGAAATGTTTCTCTTCAGAAGAGGAGATTTTGCTACCAAACGTCAGCAGCTCCTCAGAGTGCTGTTCTGGTGTAGACTGGGGCGAGCTCCCACGGTCCGAAGATTACGAACGGCTCTTTTCCAGTTGCTTCATCCGAGAGAGAGCCAGAAGGGCTGATCTCAACAAATAGGGCTGCACCCCGTGAGTGCTTCGGGCAGGGCAGTCCTGAGCCAGTGTGCCACCTAAGGAATGAAAGCCAAGTTTCCTAGCCACAGGAAAGCAGACCGAGGCCTGCTGTTTTCTCTAGGCGATTGACGTGAGCTTGAGGGTGAGGCCTATACTACATTGTGGAAAAGCTCGGGGTCACGGCTGTCTTTCTCCCTCTCTCGGTCCCATGCCCTGGGCTCAGCCATGGGGGAATGCTGAGGGGGAGAGACTGCCTCTCTGCCGGACTCAGAGGGCTTCCTCCCTTTCGGGCAATTCCGTTTGTGTCTTACTTCGTGGAGGAGGAATGAGGGCGCCCAGAGATATTCTGACATGAAATGCCTATCGACAGAGGATCTGGAGGAGCTGGTTTGTCAGTGGAAGGAGCCAAAAAGCCTGCATTCCTAAGGTCTCTCTGAGAACTGCCAGACACTCTGCCGTCATAGGCCTAAGAATTGGAAATTGTGACGGCAAGGCAACACCTGGAATCCTAGGAGGCAGTGGAAGTGCGGCTCTCAAACTGGATGGAAGAAGCTTCCAAGCATAGGGTTCTTTCATGTCCCAAAGAGAACCCGCGTGTCTGAGGCTGCTAGCCTTGTGGCTGGAGAGAACTGGCATCCCCGTGGGCCTGTCGGCTCATTTCCTCTTTCTGACCCTCGAAGGAAAGTCTTCCAAAAAGCCTTTGGGACCCGCTTAGAGAGAACAGCTGCGAAGCTGATGCACAGAACATCGACATAGAGACTAGCCCTGGGTCCCAAGCATCCACCTTTCTCTGGAGGGTACGTACCCCACCCGGGGATTCAAGCAGGGAGTTTGCCTTGTACAACTTAGGCAGGAAACTGGGAGGAGATGGAGGGCCACTCTACCTGCGCTCACACCACGTGGCCCGGAGAAGTTATCACGCAGCAGAATTCAACACCCTCCCACTACACGTGTGTAGCCAAAAGAGGCGCTGGGCAGTGGGTGTTCTCAGCCCAAGAGCAGTCCTTGTTCTGGGCCGCACATGCTCTGCGGTTCAAAGGGTCTCTGAGTCTGCTCCTTTGGAGGCATTTCAGAGCTGACGCTATCCCTGGGCTGCCGAAGCAAAGAGGCATAGCGGCCTTTCACACTGAAGGCATGGGCTTGTTTCCCATTCAGCGAGTTTATGTGGGCCCTCCCAGGCTGGAGGCGCGTTAGCTGACACCCTTTGCGCTGTGCCCCTGGAAAATCCAAGTGGCTGTACCCGATGTGGGCTGCCTGGTGAAACAACTTGCAGTCACCAGCACCCTGAGTACCCTTCCTGCAGTGTGAGTCCTAGCTAGGTAAACTCGGCCTTCGGAGGCTAGAGGGGAGCAAACATGTTCAACTTGTGGGGAAAGTCTTTGACCGATGACCGATTTGCTTGTGCTTGGGCGAGGGTTAGGCAGGAACTTTCCAACACAGGGTTTTTGCCTCACCGTAAGCCGTCCCTTTGGGCTGAAGCAGGCGGCGGGTCTGTCTGTATCACAGTCTGGGAAGGAGGGCCTCAGGTGAGTCTGCCCACTGACTGCCCTCCATCATAGCCAGCTGAGAAAATATGGCAAGGCTGATGGAACCCACTGACAGCGAAATGTTTCTCTTCAGAAGAGGAGATTTTGCTACCAAACGTCAGCAGCTCCTCAGAGTGCTGTTCTGGTGTAGACTGGGGCGAGCTCCCACGGTCCGAAGATTACGAACGGCTCTTTTCCAGTTGCTTCATCCGAGAGAGAGCCAGAAGGGCTGATCTCAACAAATAGGGCTGCACCCCGTGAGTGCTTCGGGCAGGGCAGTCCTGAGCCAGTGTGCCACCTAAGGAATGAAAGCCAAGTTTCCTAGCCACAGGAAAGCAGACCGAGGCCTGCTGTTTTCTCTAGGCGATTGACGTGAGCTTGAGGGTGAGGCCTATACTACATTGTGGAAAAGCTCGGGGTCACGGCTGTCTTTCTCCCTCTCTCGGTCCCATGCCCTGGGCTCAGCCATGGGGGAATGCTGAGGGGGAGAGACTGCCTCTCTGCCGGACTCAGAGGGCTTCCTCCCTTTCGGGCAATTCCGTTTGTGTCTTACTTCGTGGAGGAGGAATGAGGGCGCCCAGAGATATTCTGACATGAAATGCCTATCGACAGAGGATCTGGAGGAGCTGGTTTGTCAGTGGAAGGAGCCAAAAAGCCTGCATTCCTAAGGTCTCTCTGAGAACTGCCAGACACTCTGCCGTCATAGGCCTAAGAATTGGAAATTGTGACGGCAAGGCAACACCTGGAATCCTAGGAGGCAGTGGAAGTGCGGCTCTCAAACTGGATGGAAGAAGCTTCCAAGCATAGTGTTCTTTCATGTCCCAAAGAGAACCCGCGTGTCTGAGGCTGCTAGCGTTGTGGCTGGAGAGAACTGGCATCCCCGTGGGCCTGTCGGCTCATTTCCTCTTTCTGACCCTCGAAGGAAAGTCTTCCAAAAAGCCTTTGGGACCCGCTTAGAGAGAACAGCTGCGAAGCTGATGCACAGAACATCGACATAGAGACTAGCCCTGGGTCCCAAGCATCCACCTTTCTCTGGAGGGTACGTACCCCACCCGGGGATTCAAGCAGGGAGTTTGCCTTGTACAACTTAGGCAGGAAACTGGGAGGAGATGGAGGGCCACTCTACCTGCGCTCACACCACGTGGCCCGGAGAAGTTATCACGCAGCAGAATTCAACACCCTCCCACTACACGTGTGTAGCCAAAAGAGGCGCTGGGCAGTGGGTGTTCTCAGCCCAAGAGCAGTCCTTGTTCTGGGCCGCACCTGCTCTGCGGTTCAAAGGGTCTCTGAGTCTGCTCCTTTGGAGGCATTTCAGAGCTGACGCTATCCCTGGGCTGCCGAAGCAAAGAGGCATAGCGGCCTTTCACACTGAAGGCATGGGCTTGTTTCCCATTCAGAGAGTGTATGTGGCCCCTCCCAGGCTGGAGGCGCGTTAGCTGACACCCTTTGCGCTGTGCCCCTGGAAAATCCAAGTGGCTGTACCCGATGTGGGCTGCCTGGTGAAACAACTTGCAGTCACCAGCACCCTGAGTACCCTTCCTGCAGTGTGAGTCCTAGCTAGGTAAACTCGGCCTTCGGAGGCTAGAGGGGAGCAAACATGTTCAACTTGTGGGGAAAGTCTTTGACCGATGACCGATTTGCTTGTGCTTGGGCGAGGGTTAGGCAGGAACTTTCCAACACAGGGTTTTTGCCTCACCGTAAGCCGTCCCTTTGGGCTGAAGCAGGCGGCGGGTCTGTCTGTATCACAGTCTGGGAAGGAGGGCCTCAGGTGAGTCTGCCCACTGACTGCCCTCCATCATAGCCAGCTGAGAAAATATGGCAAGGCTGATGGAACCCACTGACAGCGAAATGTTTCTCTTCAGAAGAGGAGATTTTGCTACCAAACGTCAGCAGCTCCTCAGAGTGCTGTTCTGGTGTAGACTGGGGCGAGCTCCCACGGTCCGAAGATTACGAACGGCTCTTTTCCAGTTGCTTCATCCGAGAGAGAGCCAGAAGGGCTGATCTCAACAAATAGGGCTGCACCCCGTGAGTGCTTCGGGCAGGGCAGTCCTGAGCCAGTGTGCCACCTAAGGAATGAAAGCCAAGTTTCCTAGCCACAGGAAAGCAGACCGAGGCCTGCTGTTTTCTCTAGGCGATTGACGTGAGCTTGAGGGTGAGGCCTATACTACATTGTGGAAAAGCTCGGGGTCACGGCTGTCTTTCTCCCTCTCTCGGTCCCATGCCCTGGGCTCAGCCATGGGGGAATGCTGAGGGGGAGAGACTGCCTCTCTGCCGGACTCAGAGGGCTTCCTCCCTTTCGGGCAATTCCGTTTGTGTCTTACTTCGTGGAGGAGGAATGAGGGCGCCCAGAGATATTCTGACATGAAATGCCTATCGACAGAGGATCTGGAGGAGCTGGTTTGTCAGTGGAAGGAGCCAAAAAGCCTGCATTCCTAAGGTCTCTCTGAGAACTGCCAGACACTCTGCCGTCATAGGCCTAAGAATTGGAAATTGTGACGGCAAGGCAACACCTGGAATCCTAGGAGGCAGTGGAAGTGCGGCTCTCAAACTGGATGGAAGAAGCTTCCAAGCATAGGGTTCTTTCATGTCCCAAAGAGAACCCGCGTGTCTGAGGCTGCTAGCGTTGTGGCTGGAGAGAACTGGCATCCCCGTGGGCCTGTCGGCTCATTTCCTCTTTCTGACCCTCGAAGGAAAGTCTTCCAAAAAGCCTTTGGGACCCGCTTAGAGAGAACAGCTGCGAAGCTGATGCACAGAACATCGACATAGAGACTAGCCCTGGGTCCCAAGCATCCACCTTTCTCTGGAGGGTACGTACCCCACCCGGGGATTCAAGCAGGGAGTTTGCCTTGTACAACTTAGGCAGGAAACTGGGAGGAGATGGAGGGCCACTCTACCTGCGCTCACACCACGTGGCCCGGAGAAGTTATCACGCAGCAGAATTCAACACCCTCCCACTACACGTGTGTAGCCAAAAGAGGCGCTGGGCAGTGGGTGTTCTCAGCCCAAGAGCAGTCCTTGTTCTGGGCCGCACCTGCTCTGCGGTTCAAAGGGTCTCTGAGTCTGCTCCTTTGGAGGCATTTCAGAGCTGACGCTATCCCTGGGCTGCCGAAGCAAGGAGGCATAGCGGCCTTTCACACTGAAGGCATGGGCTTGTTTCCCATTCAGAGAGTGTATGTGGGCCCTCCCAGGCTGGAGGCGCGTTAGCTGACACCCTTTGCGCTGTGCACCTGGAAAATGCAAGTGGCTGTACCCGATGTGGGCTGCCTGGTGAAACAACTTGCAGTCACCAGCACCCTGAGTACCCTTCCTGCAGTGTGAGTCCTAGCTAGGTAAACTCGGCCTTCGGAGGCTAGAGGGGAGCAAACATGTTCAACTTGTGGGGAAAGTCTTTGGCCGATGACCAATATGCTTGTGCTTGGGCGAGGGTTAGGCAGGAACTTTCCAACACAGGGTTTTTGCCTCACCGTAAGCCGTCCCTTTGGGCTGAAGCAGGCGGCGGGTCTGTCTGTATCACAGTCTGGGAAGGAGGGCCTCAGGTGAGTCTGCCCACTGACTGCCCTCCATCATAGCCAGCTGAGAAAATATGGCAAGGCTGATGGAACCCACTGACAGCGAAATGTTTCTCTTCAGAAGAGGAGATTTTGCTACCAAACGTCAGCAGCTCCTCAGAGTGCTGTTCTGGTGTAGACTGGGGCGAGCTCCCACGGTCCGAAGATTACGAACGGCTCTTTTCCAGTTGCTTCATCCGAGAGAGAGCCAGAAGGGCTGATCTCAACAAATAGGGCTGCACCCCGTGAGTGCTTCGGGCAGGGCAGTCCTGAGCCAGTGTGCCACCTAAGGAATGAAAGCCAAGTTTCCTAGCCACAGGAAAGCAGACCGAGGCCTGCTGTTTTCTCTAGGCGATTGACGTGAGCTTGAGGGTGAGGCCTATACTACATTGTGGAAAAGCTCGGGGTCACGGCTGTCTTTCTCCCTCTCTCGGTCCCATGCCCTGGGCTCAGCCATGGGGGAATGCTGAGGGGGAGAGACTGCCTCTCTGCCGGACTCAGAGGGCTTCCTCCCTTTCGGGCAATTCCGTTTGTGTCTTACTTCGTGGAGGAGGAATGAGGGCGCCCAGAGATATTCTGACATGAAATGCCTATCGACAGAGGATCTGGAGGAGCTGGTTTGTCAGTGGAAGGAGCCAAAAAGCCTGCATTCCTAAGGTCTCTCTGAGAACTGCCAGACACTCTGCCGTCATAGGCCTAAGAATTGGAAATTGTGACGGCAAGGCAACACCTGGAATCCTAGGAGGCAGTGGAAGTGCGGCTCTCAAACTGGATGGAAGAAGCTTCCAAGCATAGTGTTCTTTCATGTCCCAAAGAGAACCCGCGTGTCTGAGGCTGCTAGCGTTGTGGCTGGAGAGAACTGGCATCCCCGTGGGCCTGTCGGCTCATTTCCTCTTTCTGACCCTCGAAGGAAAGTCTTCCAAAAAGCCTTTGGGACCCGCTTAGAGAGAACAGCTGCGAAGCTGATGCACAGAACATCGACATAGAGACTAGCCCTGGGTCCCAAGCATCCACCTTTCTCTGGAGGGTACGTACCCCACCCGGGGATTCAAGCAGGGAGTTTGCCTTGTACAACTTAGGCAGGAAACTGGGAGGAGATGGAGGGCCACTCTACCTGCGCTCACACCACGTGGCCCGGAGAAGTTATCACGCAGCAGAATTCAACACCCTCCCACTACACGTGTGTAGCCAAAAGAGGCGCTGGGCAGTGGGTGTTCTCAGCCCAAGAGCAGTCCTTGTTCTGGGCCGCACCTGCTCTGCGGTTCAAAGGGTCTCTGAGTCTGCTCCTTTGGAGGCATTTCAGAGCTGACGCTATCCCTGGGCTGCCGAAGCAAAGAGGCATAGCGGCCTTTCACACTGAAGGCATGGGCTTGTTTCCCATTCAGAGAGTGTATGTGGCCCCTCCCAGGCTGGAGGCGCGTTAGCTGACACCCTTTGCGCTGTGCCCCTGGAAAATCCAAGTGGCTGTACCCGATGTGGGCTGCCTGGTGAAACAACTTGCAGTCACCAGCACCCTGAGTACCCTTCCTGCAGTGTGAGTCCTAGCTAGGTAAACTCGGCCTTCGGAGGCTAGAGGGGAGCAAACATGTTCAACTTGTGGGGAAAGTCTTTGACCGATGACCGATTTGCTTGTGCTTGGGCGAGGGTTAGGCAGGAACTTTCCAACACAGGGTTTTTGCCTCACCGTAAGCCGTCCCTTTGGGCTGAAGCAGGCGGCGGGTCTGTCTGTATCACAGTCTGGGAAGGAGGGCCTCAGGTGAGTCTGCCCACTGACTGCCCTCCATCATAGCCAGCTGAGAAAATATGGCAAGGCTGATGGAACCCACTGACAGCGAAATGTTTCTCTTCAGAAGAGGAGATTTTGCTACCAAACGTCAGCAGCTCCTCAGAGTGCTGTTCTGGTGTAGACTGGGGCGAGCTCCCACGGTCCGAAGATTACGAACGGCTCTTTTCCAGTTGCTTCATCCGAGAGAGAGCCAGAAGGGCTGATCTCAACAAATAGGGCTGCACCCCGTGAGTGCTTCGGGCAGGGCAGTCCTGAGCCAGTGTGCCACCTAAGGAATGAAAGCCAAGTTTCCTAGCCACAGGAAAGCAGACCGAGGCCTGCTGTTTTCTCTAGGCGATTGACGTGAGCTTGAGGGTGAGGCCTATACTACATTGTGGAAAAGCTCGGGGTCACGGCTGTCTTTCTCCCTCTCTCGGTCCCATGCCCTGGGCTCAGCCATGGGGGAATGCTGAGGGGGAGAGACTGCCTCTCTGCCGGACTCAGAGGGCTTCCTCCCTTTCGGGCAATTCCGTTTGTGTCTTACTTCGTGGAGGAGGAATGAGGGCGCCCAGAGATATTCTGACATGAAATGCCTATCGACAGAGGATCTGGAGGAGCTGGTTTGTCAGTGGAAGGAGCCAAAAAGCCTGCATTCCTAAGGTCTCTCTGAGAACTGCCAGACACTCTGCCGTCATAGGCCTAAGAATTGGAAATTGTGACGGCAAGGCAACACCTGGAATCCTAGGAGGCAGTGGAAGTGCGGCTCTCAAACTGGATGGAAGAAGCTTCCAAGCATAGGGTTCTTTCATGTCCCAAAGAGAACCCGCGTGTCTGAGGCTGCTAGCGTTGTGGCTGGAGAGAACTGGCATCCCCGTGGGCCTGTCGGCTCATTTCCTCTTTCTGACCCTCGAAGGAAAGTCTTCCAAAAAGCCTTTGGGACCCGCTTAGAGAGAACAGCTGCGAAGCTGATGCACAGAACATCGACATAGAGACTAGCCCTGGGTCCCAAGCATCCACCTTTCTCTGGAGGGTACGTACCCCACCCGGGGATTCAAGCAGGGAGTTTGCCTTGTACAACTTAGGCAGGAAACTGGGAGGAGATGGAGGGCCACTCTACCTGCGCTCACACCACGTGGCCCGGAGAAGTTATCACGCAGCAGAATTCAACACCCTCCCACTACACGTGTGTAGCCAAAAGAGGCGCTGGGCAGTGGGTGTTCTCAGCCCAAGAGCAGTCCTTGTTCTGGGCCGCACCTGCTCTGCGGTTCAAAGGGTCTCTGAGTCTGCTCCTTTGGAGGCATTTCAGAGCTGACGCTATCCCTGGGCTGCCGAAGCAAAGAGGCATAGCGGCCTTTCACACTGAAGGCATGGGCTTGTTTCCCATTCAGAGAGTGTATGTGGCCCCTCCCAGGCTGGAGGCGCGTTAGCTGACACCCTTTGCGCTGTGCCCCTGGAAAATCCAAGTGGCTGTACCCGATGTGGGCTGCCTGGTGAAACAACTTGCAGTCACCAGCACCCTGAGTACCCTTCCTGCAGTGTGAGTCCTAGCTAGGTAAACTCGGCCTTCGGAGGCTAGAGGGGAGCAAACATGTTCAACTTGTGGGGAAAGTCTTTGACCGATGACCGATTTGCTTGTGCTTGGGCGAGGGTTAGGCAGGAACTTTCCAACACAGGGTTTTTGCCTCACCGTAAGCCGTCCCTTTGGGCTGAAGCAGGCGGCGGGTCTGTCTGTATCACAGTCTGGGAAGGAGGGCCTCAGGTGAGTCTGCCCACTGACTGCCCTCCATCATAGCCAGCTGAGAAAATATGGCAAGGCTGATGGAACCCACTGACAGCGAAATGTTTCTCTTCAGAAGAGGAGATTTTGCTACCAAACGTCAGCAGCTCCTCAGAGTGCTGTTCTGGTGTAGACTGGGGCGAGCTCCCACGGTCCGAAGATTACGAACGGCTCTTTTCCAGTTGCTTCATCCGAGAGAGAGCCAGAAGGGCTGATCTCAACAAATAGGGCTGCACCCCGTGAGTGCTTCGGGCAGGGCAGTCCTGAGCCAGTGTGCCACCTAAGGAATGAAAGCCAAGTTTCCTAGCCACAGGAAAGCAGACCGAGGCCTGCTGTTTTCTCTAGGCGATTGACGTGAGCTTGAGGGTGAGGCCTATACTACATTGTGGAAAAGCTCGGGGTCACGGCTGTCTTTCTCCCTCTCTCGGTCCCATGCCCTGGGCTCAGCCATGGGGGAATGCTGAGGGGGAGAGACTGCCTCTCTGCCGGACTCAGAGGGCTTCCTCCCTTTCGGGCAATTCCGTTTGTGTCTTACTTCGTGGAGGAGGAATGAGGGCGCCCAGAGATATTCTGACATGAAATGCCTATCGACAGAGGATCTGGAGGAGCTGGTTTGTCATTGGAAGGAGTCAAAAAGCCTGCATTCCTAAGGTCTCTCTGAGAACTGCCAGACACTCTGCCGTCATAGGCCTAAGAATTGGAAATTGTGACGGCAAGGCAACACCTGGAATCCTAGGAGGCAGTGGAAGTGCGGCTCTCAAACTGGATGGAAGAAGCTTCCAAGCATAGGGTTCTTTCATGTCCCAAAGAGAACCCGCGTGGCTGAGGCTGCTAGCCTTGTGGCTGGAGAGAACTGGCATCCCCGTGGGCCTGTCGGCTCATTTCCTCTTTCTGACCCTCGAAGGAAAGTCTTCCAAAAAGCCTTTGGGACCCGCTTAGAGAGAACAGCTGCGAAGCTGATGCACAGAACATCGACATAGAGACTAGCCCTGGGTCCCAAGCATCCACCTTTCTCTGGAGGGTACGTACCCCACCCGGGGATTCAAGCAGGGAGTTTGCCTTGTACAACTTAGGCAGGAAACTGGGAGGAGATGGAGGGCCACTCTACCTGCGCTCACACCACGTGGCCCGGAGAAGTTATCACGCAGCAGAATTCAACACCCTCCGACTACACGTGTGTAGCCAAAAGAGGCGCTGGGCAGTGGGTGTTCTCAGGCCAAGAGCAGTCCTTGTTCTGGGCCGCACCTGCTCTGCGGTTCAAAGGGTCTCTGAGTCTGCTCCTTTGGAGGCATTTCAGAGCTGACGCTATCCCTGGGCTGCCGAAGCAAGGAGGCATAGCGGCCTTTCACACTGAAGGCATGGGCTTGTTTCCCATTCAGAGAGTGTATGTGGGCCCTCCCAGGCTGGAGGCGCGTTAGCTGACACCCTTTGCGCTGTGCCCCTGGAAAATGCAAGTGGCTGTACCCGATGTGGGCTGCCTGGTGAAACAACTTGCAGTCACCAGCACCCTGAGTACCCTTCCTGCAGTGTGAGTCCTAGCTAGGTAAACTCGGCCTTCGGAGGCTAGAGGGGAGCAAACATGTTCAACTTGTGGGGAAAGTCTTTGGCCGATGACCAATATGCTTGTGCTTGGGCGAGGGTTAGGCAGGAACTTTCCAACACAGGGTTTTTGCCTCACCGTAAGCCGTCCCTTTGGGCTGAAGCAGGCGGCGGGTCTGTCTGTATCACAGTCTGGGAAGGAGGGCCTCAGGTGAGTCTGCCCACTGACTGCCCTCCATCATAGCCAGCTGAGAAAATATGGCAA